>NW_006921831.1:2350077-2370111 GCF_000298275.1 Orycteropus afer afer
GTGGAGTCCATTCTGACCCACAGCGCCCCTAGAGGACAGAGTGGAACTGCCCACAGGGTCTCCAAGGCTGTCAGTCTTCATGGAAGCCGACTGCCGCCTCTGTTTCCCACAGTGGAGACACAGTAGAGTAGAAAAATAAAATCCTTCAAGAAAACCACAAACAGCTTGGTGCCCGTCCCTCAGAGGCTGGGATAGATGAGGAGACCGGCAGAGCATGAAAGGTGGGTTCCGGGGAGACAAGAGTGACAGCTCGGGCCCCGGGGGTCGCACGTGAGGAGGGTGACAGCTCGGGCCCCGGGGGTCGCACGTGAGGAGGGTGAGAGCTCGGGCCCCGGGGGGTGCCGGGGAGTCGGGAACACGCCGTGTGGCAAAGCTTGCTCTCTGGCCTGTCTTGGCTCTCCTTCGGGATGCCTTACTCTCTCCCTGGCAGTTTGGGGTCAGGGTAGAATCCAGCATCAGTTAGGGAGGAATGAAGGAGTGTGCCCCTTCTCTGGATGTGTCCACCCCCACACGTGGGGGGACCCACCACAGGACCCATCCACTGCCCAGGACCCTGCTGCAGCCCAAAGCCAGAATTTCCCTGAGAGGAGAAGGGGGTGACACGGGGCACAACGAGCCGTCTCTGGGTGCCTGCTTCCTGCAGGATGCGGGCTGGCCACACAGGTCCAGGAGGGCTGGTGGCGGGGCCCCATCACAGGGAAAGGGTCAGGGGGAGAGGGCAGAAGGCCTCAGGAAACCTCCGCTCCACCTGCAAGATGGCATCCACGGTCCCTCTGAAGGAGGCGGGGAGGAGGACAAGGGCCTTTGTGTTTTGTTCCTTCATAAACGTCTGGGACGAACACTGACATTTGTGAGCCATGACGTCTGTCTGGGCGGGGCTGTCTGGGTTCACAGTCCTCGTCTCTGAGATGGACTTTTTCAGAATCAGTTTAAAGAAATAACTACGTGTGAATATCACAGTGTGCTGTGGCCATGATAACGGGAAGCGTTAAACCAGAGCTTACGTTATCCATCAGATGGTTAGACGAGGGCTGGCCGGGATAGACGTCGTGGCGCCTGGTGACTCGGTAAAGTGCTTTCGGGACCCGGAGCAGAGGTGACGCGCTGACTGGGCTCAGCCTGTTGGTTGAGCGTGTGCTCTGGTGAGACCTCTGCCGGCTGGCACTGCAGGGCCACAGGCTGCCAGTCCCGCTCAGCTGCCGGGCGGGGCCGTTCTCTGCCGCGTCTTCCCTGCCCTGTCTCAGCTGTGGTTTATTTTGGATGACAGAGAGGTTTATTTCTTGTGGGTTTATTTTTATCGTGATCTGGGTGACTCGGTCGTGCTCGGAAAGCTTCTCGCCTGGCTTCCTCCACATTCTCCTTGGGAGGCTCTGGTGGGGTGCGTCACTTACAGTGGGACTTGGGGGTGGGGCACTGCAGCAGGACCCCTCTGTGCTATCTGTGCCTCCTGCTTGGGGCTGCCTACCAGGGGGCGACGGCACCCAGAAAACACTGTCATTGGATGCAGGGGCCTTAGGGCCGTGGTCGGTGGCCGTCGCTCTGTCCTGCTGCCAGACACGGGGTTCTTTGCAGAAAGGGCCCTGACCCACAGGTGTGGCTCCCACTTACTGCAGCAGCGTCTCCGTCGTGTTACTGGTTGAGAGGGAAGTCCCCCGTGGTGACCGTGGCTTCCTCCTGGGAAGTGGTGAACTCACAGCCCTTGCTTGTTGCAGTGTGGCAGTCGGCCAGACGTCCCCACGTTGGCTCACAGGGTGCCACTTGAGAGCACCTCTCGGAGCCAGGGTGAGCCGAGGGGAGCAGACTCGGTGTTTGCCACGGGAGCCTAGGCCGCGCACTGGGGCCTCGCGGCAGGATGGCAGGGCTCCTGCTCACGCTGGGCTCACATGGACTCAGGGTGGGCGGGGCGTCCAGGGCCCACCCCCAGCCTGTCACCCGGCTCACGTGGATGCTCCTCACCTCAGTGGACTTGGGGTGGATGGGTCGCCCATACCCCAACCCCCAGCCTGTCACCCAGCTCATGTGGACACGCCTCACTCCTGTGAACACAGGGTGGACCGGGCACCCGTGCTGCACCCCCAGCCTGTCACCCAGCTCACGTGGACATGCCTCACTCCTGTGAACACGAGGTGGACAGGGCGCCCGTGCTGCACCCCCACCCCCAGGCTCCCCTGCGTAGCACACAGCAGACTCAGCCCCCTCATGTGTCCCAGAACTGTGCTTCCTTTCTGTGGGAGTCACGTGGTGGTGGTAGGGCCGTCCAGCCTGCCAGGGCCAGCTCCAGCAGGCCACCCTTGGTACCAGAGCTCCTGTACTCAGTCCCGGAGGAGGGGAGGACTGTGGGCAGGGCACCTAGATGTGTGCAGGTCAGCAGGTCCCGGCTGTTGGACCACTCAGTTCCTGAGTGTAGTGTCCTCTAAGGCTGTATACTGGGTCAACACCCAGACCTGGTCATGAGGCGTGGACAGCTCAGGCGCCAGCTTGGTGAGCGGGCGCGCATGGCTGGCAGCGGCCTGCGGTGGAGCAGGTGGCACTGGGCTTGGCTGGGCAGTTCCAGCCTGACGCTCTGCCTCTGTCCACAGGTGACCTGAGTGTCTCGGCTGAGCGCCTGACTGAGAAACGATCCCCCAGCGACTTCGCCCTGTGGAAGGCCTCCAAGCCCGGAGAGCCGTCCTGGCCGAGCCCCTGGGGAAGGGTGAGTAGGTGTGGTCAGGGCCCCTCATCCCGTGACGGGCGGCAGCCCCCACTGCCGGGTCTGGGTGCACGGCTTCTGGGGCTTTTTCTCAGAGGCTCTGGGCCCTGGGCGCTCCCCTTGCCCTGGTCCCGTCCGCAGTGGGGCTGCTGTCAGATCCACTCCCCTGAGGCCAGCTCCACATTCGGGGTTGATGCTGTGAGCCCCGGAGGGGTGGGTGCTGGCGTCTGCTTCTGCTGCTTTGGGGGCCGAGTTGGGGACCGCACGCTTTGCCCGAGCCTTGGCTGCGTGGCGCTGGCTTTCAACTTTCACAATGAGGGGCTTCATCGTTGTCCCGCCGGCGGAGTGAGTGCTGCACCTGTCGTAAAGCTTGGGGTTCAGGGGTCTGCGATCTTGGGGTCAGTGGGGGGTTTTAGCCAACCAGTAACAGCTCACCCGCCTCCAGGGCCGCCCAGGCTGGCATATTGAATGCTCTGCCATGGCGGGTGCCCTGCTGGGGGCCTCGATGGACATCCATGGCGGTGGCTTCGACCTCCGGTTCCCACACCATGACAATGAACTGGCCCAGTCCGAGGTGAGGGCAGGGCGGGGGGCGAGCTGGCCCGGTCCCAGGTGGGGAGACTGTGGCCCTGGGGAGTGAGGGGTCAGTCACTATAGCCTTGGGGGAGGGAGAAGCTGACTTCTCTGGTGGGGTCCATCAGGGGGGTCAGCTGAAGCTCCCGTTGGTGCAGCCTGGCCCCGGGGAGCAGGAGGCAGGACATGGGCCTGTCGGCCGCTCGCTGCTCCCAGGCCTGGCAGCCCCCCAGCCTGGTGCCCAGGGAGTGAGCCCCTGCATGTGCGGTACAAGCCAGAGGGTGTAGTGCCCCAGCGAGCACCTTGACCCTTGACCCCTGCACAGGCCCACTTTGAAAACGACTGTTGGGTCAGGTACTTCCTGCACACAGGCCACTTAACCATCGCAGGCTGCAAGATGTCAAAGTCGTTGAAGAATTTCATCACCATCCAAGATGCCTTAAGGAAGCATTCCGGTAGGCACCGGCTCTGAGCAAGGACATGACCCCCGTCCTCCGTGAGCTCACAGCATTGACCGTTGAGGTTAGGGGAGGGGGTCAAGGAGTGGTGGGCCCCGGCTCTGAGCGAGGACACACGCTCCTCCGTTCCCCATGAGGTCACAGCAATTGTCAGGGGAAGGGGTCGGGAGTGGTAGGCACCAGCTCTAAGTAAGGACACACTCCCTGTCCCCCGTGAGATCACAGTGGTTGTCTGGGGAGGGGGTAAGGGAGTGGTGGGCACAGGTTCTGAGTGAGGACACACTCCTCTCCGTCCCCCATAAGGTCACAGTGCTTGTCAGGGGAGGGGTCAGGGAATGGTAGACCCCAGCTCTGGGCGGGGACAGACGCCCCTCCATCCCCCGTGAGGTCACAGTGCTTGTCAGGGGAGGGGCTCAGGGAGTGGTAGGCCCGGGCTCTGAGTGAGGACAGATGCCCCTCCGTCCCCCGTGAGGTTACAGCATTGTCAGGGGAGGGGTCAGGGAATGGTAGACCCTGGCTTTGGGCGGGGACAGATGCCCCTCCGTACCCCGTGAGGTCACAGTGTCGTCAGGGGAGTGATGGGTTATTGCGTCTCTCCCAGCACGACAGTTGCGGCTGGCCTTCCTCATGCATGCCTGGAAGGACACGCTCGACTATTCCAGCAACACCATGGAGTCAGCCCTTCAGTACGAGAAGTTCATGAACGTGAGTCCTTCCTGGGCTGGGCGGGGAGGCTGGCTGCTCTCTGAGTATGCAGAAGCAGCTCTTCTCTGAGAGTGTTGCTGGGGAGCCTGAGGCCTGAGCAGGGGACTTGTGTCCTACTGAGAGAGAACTGAAGGGGAGAGATGAGATGGCCACACAAACCAAGTGTGTTAGAGGACGGGAGGGGCTCACCGGGGAGATGGAGGGCTTCCACCTGCCCCAGCCTCTGGTCTCTCTCTGAACAAGTGTCCCTAAGGTTTATAAAGGGTCCTCGGCAGGAGAGGCAGCATCTTTATTCAGGAAACGGGCGGGGTTCTGAGGTTCAGGCTACACATGCGTGATGTCTCCGGACCCCAGTGTGAGCCCCAGTAAGGGAGCCTTGTTCTCGCCTGCCTCTGTGGAAGGTCCCGTTGTGGGTCACGTGGGCCCTTACCAAGCCTGCTCCACACCTGGGAGGCGCCTCACGAGAGACTCACAGAAACAGCCCAGAGGCTGGTCAGCATTTTGTAACTGTCAAGCTTAGGGTCCTTTCATTTGCAGCCTCTTTATCTTGCCCAAGCCCCTGGCTTGCCAACTCATCAGTTCACTGATGCCAGTGGCCAGAATGGCGTGGTGGTCTACACGGAGGCTGGAATTTCAAGGGCACTGAGTCAGGCCCATTTGGCCTCCTGGCCCGGCTGCCTGCCTGTCTCAGGAGGAGCGGTCGCAGAGCCGCGAGGCTGTGACATGTGCTGCCGGCAGAGCCCGGCGTCCCCCCTGCTGCCGAGAGGTGGCTCCTGCCGCTTGTAGCGCTGGCCGAGCTCTCAGGCTGAGCTTGGAGCAGCTTCCGTCTCGAGGTGGAACCTTGCCGTCCTCCCAGCCCCTCTCTGGTGTGACATGGCCACACGGGGCGTCTGCAGCTTTCCCTGCAAGACAGCCACACCAGCAGAGCCGCCCTGAGCTGGTTCTCATGGACAAAAAGTCGCCTGAATGGGGTTTCTGACCTTAGGAGTTCTTCTTGAACGTGAAGGACATTCTCCGGGCCCCTGTGGATGTGACAGGGCAGTTTGTAAAGTGGGAAGAGGAAGAGGCTGAACTGAATAAAAAGTAAGGTTCTTTGTTCTTGGGGGTGTCATGCCTATGCCACAAGTCACTGCCCCCAGCACACTGCTTTCTGGGGTGGGAGCAGGGGCATGCCACACCTGTGTTTGACAAGATCTACGAGGATGGGGGCACCACACCTGTGTTAGGCAGGATCTGAGGGAGTGGGGGCACCCACACACGTTTGACGTGGCTGTGAGTGGACTAGCGGGCACTGGTCAGAAACTGGAATGGGAAGTGGGGGCGGTTGCCCGGCACGTGAACACAGTCCGTGTCAGAGTCACACGTGAAAATGCTGAGGTGGGAAATATGACGTCCGCGTTGACCACAAAATAAGCAGCCTGCCCACAGAGTGTTCCCGTCTGCCACCTGTGTCGCCGTGCGAGGCTGAGCCTGACTGCTCTCCCTCCTCCTGCTCCACCAGCTTCTACGACAGGAAGGCCGCCGTCCACGAGGCGCTCTGTGACAACGTGGACACCCGCACTGTCCTGGAGGAGATGCGGGCGCTGGTCAACCAGTGCAACCTCTACATGGCGTCCAGGAAGGCGGCCCGCAGGCGGCCCAACCGCACCCTGCTGGGGAGCGTCACCCTCTACCTCACCCACATGCTCAAGGTCAGGGCCCCAGGCAGCCGTGGGCAGGGTGTCCCCACATGCTGCTCCACATGGTCAAGAAGAGGGCCCCAGGCAACAGGTCAGGGTGTCCCCCACATGCTCAAGGGGAGGCCGAGGTGCCCAGGCCTCAGACAGCTGCAGTCAGGGTGTCCCCCACATGGTGAAGGTGAGGCGCCAGGGCCCCAGACGGCCGCAGTCAAGGCGTCCCCCACATGGTGAAGGTGAGGCGCCAGGGCCCCAGATGGCCACAGTCAGGGTGTCTCCCATATGGTGAAGGTGAGGCCCAGGGCCCCAGATGGCCGCAGTCAGAGTGTCACCCACATGGTGAAGGTGAGGCGCCAGGGCCCCAGACGGCCGCAGTCAGGGTGAGCCCAGGCAGACCTGATCCCGGCCTCAAGGGGAGCAGCAAGTGGCCTTGGGAGGCTGAGGCAGGCTCTGTGTCCTCAGTTCCTGCCGGGCGTCTTGTGGTTCAGGAACAAGATGTACATGGCTGGCCCCTCGGCCGAGGTTCTGCATTTTCCCGTCTGGGGGTCTGAAGGCGACACAGGAGTGAGACCTGAGCCTGTGCTTTGCAGACTCCCTGAACCCACTGCCGCCAGCGCTGCAGGGCCAGGCGGGAGGTCAGGACAGCCGGCTTGTCTGCTCGGGGCTCCGCGAGCAGCTCTGCACCTGGGCTTGTCCTGGGGCAGGAGAGGGCCGAGCAGCCACCCTCTGGCCCAGGTCCCAGGCCCAGAGCTGCCTGTCCACCTCGCACTGCCATGCCCACGCTTGGGGCAGCAGCACAGTGTGTGGGCCTAGTCACAGGGTGTCATCTTAGTGCTCGAGGTCCTGTGATCTGAGTCCTGCTCTTCCTCTCCCTAGATCTTTGGGGCCATCGAAGAAGACAGCGCTCTGGGCTTCCCAGTCGGAGAACGTGGGGCCGGTGTAGATGTGAGTACAATTGCCGGGGCCCCGGGAGGCCCTCCTGGGTCTAGGGTTGCTGTGCGTCCTCTGACCCCACAGTGTTCCACTGCCCAGGGGAAGTGGTCCTTCCATGTGGCCCTGCCGCCTTCTGCACCCCCTCCCCCATCCTCGTCCCGGGCTTCTCCCACCCTCTGGAGCCCTGCAGAATCTCATAGCCCGTGTCCACCCTGTGAATATTTGGGGACCAGCGTTGGGTCCCGCCTCCCTTGATGCAGACTGGCCTCTGCCGCAGCTCCTGGTGTATTATGAGTGGTCAGGTCAGCGGACCTGGGCCAGCAGCCTTCCCTTGACTCAGAGTGTCCTGCTACGTCATGTTCGATGCGCTGAGCCTCCTGCAGCCAGCCAGGCAGACATGTCTCTGCCCGTCCGTTGGTGCCAGACTCTCCCCTTGCTGCAGACTGACCCTGGTCAGCCTCACTGGAAGGCCCACGCATACCAAGCAGACGCACCCTGACGGGGGACACCCGCCATCCACCCTGCCCACAGGGCTGCAGCCCCGACTCCACCTGGCACTGCCTAGCGTCCACCCACCCAGCTGCTCTGGTGGGAGGAGCAGACCCTGGGCCTGTTGGGGAGGCACGCATGCTCCCTCCATGCCAGCTCCTCTGAGGTGTCGGCACGTGGGTGGTCAGTACTGTCAGCAGGGCTCCTGGGTGATGTGATGTCCACTTAGTACAAGCGCCCCTGAGCCTCTTGGACGCACCCCACCCCACCTCGTCAGAGGCCTCAGTTCAGGTAGAAAACACGTGAACACTTGCATGTCACTCTTCGCCTTGTCACACTTCACTTTCCTGTGTTTCTCAGACCCTTGTTGTTGTTGTTACGTGACGTTGAATCAGACCCGACTCATAGCGACCCCTCCTTGGGTTTCTGAGGGAGTATCACTGCAGAAGTAGATTGCCCCATCTTCCTTCTGAGGAGTGGCTGGTGGGTTTGAACCGCCAGCCTTCTGGTTAGCAGTCAAGTGCCTTAGCCACTATGCTACCAGAGACCCTAGGTTTTTACAAATGGAAGGCCTGTGGCCACCCTGGGGTGTTCAAGTTCAAGTCTACCGGTGCCATTGTTCCAACAGCACATGCTCACTGTGTCTCCATTTTGGTCACTTTCAGAATATTTCAAACTTTTTCATCATACTAACACATACTTCATACATTACTGAAAAAAACCCACTGCCATTGAGTTAGTTCTGACTCATAGCCACCCGCACTGCGTTGTAAGGCTGTCGATCTTTATGGAAGCAGACTGCCTCATTTTCTACCCGTGGAGCAGCTGGTGGGTGTGAACCCTCTGTGCCAGCATAGCTTCTTACATGGACTGCGGTATTGTGTGAACATAACTTTGTATGCACTGGGAACACAGACGTTCCCGTGACGTGCCGGGTCGCAGTGCTCAGCTCCGCTGCAGTGGTCTGGGGCCGGACCTGCAGCAACCCGAGGCCTGCCTGCATTCCTGTGATGTGCTGGGCTGCAGTATTCACTCTGTAGTAGCTGTAGTGGCCCGGGGCCTGCCAGCCTAACAACCGTCCAGCAGGAGCCTGTACGGGGAAAGAAGCTGAGGCCATCTGAGACCCCACCTCCCCAGACAAGGCGCTCCCAGGGGTGTCGCCCGCCAGCAGCACTGCTCACCAGGCCCGTGCTGCGTGGGTGCCGAGCGCTAGTGGTTCCCTAGGTAACCGACTCCTTCCTCCCCCAGCTTGAGGCCATGGTCATGCCGTACCTGCAGGCTCTGTCGGAGTTCAGGGAAGGGGTGCGGAAGGTCGCCAGAGAGAAGAAAGGTGAGAGCCGTCCCTCGGGTGAGACGCTTCCCGCAGGGGCTCGCTGACGGGGCTCTCCACCGGCACTCTTGATGCTGCAGCCACGTCAGTCTTGTTTGGGGGCCAGCACGCGCACTGTAGGGTGCTCGCTGCACCCTACACCCATCACATCCCCGCAGTCCACCCTTCTCCCTGCGGGGCAGAGTCACCCCAGCTGGACCAGGGACATGACTTCTCTCGAGTTAGGACGGCCAGGGGCCGGGGCCGGGGGTGTGCCGTGAGTGCTCAGGGCTCCACTGGACTTGGCATGAGGAGCTGTCTGCCTCGTTGCCTCGCCCCTGCTGAGCACTTGCAGTGGGCACTTGTCAGCTACTTGGGGACACCCTGGGCTGGGCTTGTGGGAGCCACGCTGTGCCTGCTGGACAGCCGTGTTGATCAGACTCCCTCAGAGGGAACAGTATGACAGGCAGGGCCCTCCACAGCTGCCTGGTCCTAGTGTGTGTGTGGACTCTGGCAGTGGTGGGAGCCTAGAATGGGCCCAAGAACCCTCGCCTTCCGTTCTCGGCCACCTTCCACCCCTGGTGTCCCTGTCCCTCATTCATACCCCCGTGTGTTTCACAGCTGATGGTGTCGGAGCTGCATTTCCTCAGTGAGGCAGGCTTGACATCTGTTAGAGACACGCGGTGGCAGGCAGGCAGCAGCAGACAGGCAGTGGTAGCCATGGCCATGCTGACTGAGGATGCTCTGGGCCCCCTGATTGTGCCAAAGAAAGTGGACGTCAGGACACCAGGGAGCTGGGCCAGTGTCTTGCTAGGCCGGTGGCAGATGCCGGCAGCCTGGCCCAAGTGCCACTCCAGCAGCTGCTGGGACACCCCAGGGGGCTCTGTGCTGGTGGGAGGTCCCATCTGCAGTCTCTGTAGTCTGCCACCAGAGCCAGGAGCAGGTTTGGCCAGATAGCACTTCGGTTGATAGGCAGGGAGCCCCTGTCGGTGAAGCCTCTCCTTGGAGAGCGCTAAGTAGGCCTGGTCCTGTGAAGGAGGCCAGAGTGGAATAGTTCTGGGCTCTGCCGGGGAGGGACCAGCATAGCCAGAGGCCAGAAAGCAAGAGCAGGCAGAGGTCTGTGAGACCCTGGGCTGCAGCTCCAGGCTGGAGGGTAGAGTGCAGGGACCAGCTGAGGCTGGGGGCTCAGGGGCCGGGGCTTATCCTGTGTTTTGGGTCAGAAGCTTGACCCCACAGTTCCCTGAGAGCCACGAGTTGTAGGCCAGGGATTCAGAACTCTGAGGTATGGTTGAAGAGACACTGTCCTCCTGGTTGGATCCGTCCACCCCCCGTCTGTCAGTAACAGTGTGGTGACCTGTGTGGCTGTGGTGGTGGAAGCCACACCACCTGTTTTTCATGTGCCACCGGGTATGGTGACAGGCGGGAGGTGGGTGTCTGTGTGTGTGGAAGGCCCCAGGGGCAGTCTGCAGTAAGCCAGCCCGTTGCCAGAGGAAGGAGGGTATTTGTGTGCATGGAGTGCCCCAGGGGCAGGCAGGGAGACGAGGAAATGAGCAGAGCAGTTTGGAACAGCTAAGGGACACAAACTTGTCTGTCGGTTTGTCGTATGGTGGCTTGAGTGTTGCTATAAGGCTGGAGGCTATGCCCCAGAATTTCAAATGCCAGCAGAGTCACCCATGGTGTATGGGGAGCTTCCAGGTTAAGACAGACTTGGAAGAAGGAAGAGGGCATCCACTTCCCAAAGAGTTGGCCAGTGAAACTCTGAACAGCAGTGAAATGTTGTCTGATATATGACTGGAAAACCTTATGAATAGCCCTGAAGCACTGTCCAATACAGAGCCGGAAAATGAGCCGCTCGTGTCGGAAGGCACTCAAAATATGACTGGGGAAGAACCGCCTCCTCAGCGTGGAGTCAACCTCAGTGATGTGGATGCAGTAAAGCTTACAGGACCTCCAGGTGCTGATGTGGGACGACTCAGAATGGGGAGAAACACCTGCAGACATCCACTAATCATCGGAACATGGGATCCACAAAGTGTGAATCTAGGAAAATTGGAAGTTGTCAAAAGTGAAATGGAATGCATAAAGATCAGTATCCTAGGCAATAGTGAGCTGAAATGGACCGGTTTTGGCCATTTTGAATCAGAAGATCAAATGATCTACTATACCGGGAATGACAACTTGAAGAATGATGTGGCATTCATCATCACAAAGAATGTATCAAGATTTATCCTGAAGTACAATGCTTTCAGTGATAGAATTATATCCATACACCTACAGGGAAGACCAGTTAATACTACTGTTACTCAAATTTTTGCACCAACTACCAAGGCAAAAAATGAGGAAATTGAAGATTTTTACCAACTTCTGCTGCCTGAAATGGACAGAACATGCAATCAAGATGTGTTAATTATCACTGGTGATTGGAATGCAAAAGTTGGAAACAAAGAAGAATAATTGGTACTTGGAAAATATGGCCTTGGTGATAGAAACGACGCTGGAGATTGCATGATAAAATTTTGCAAGACCAACAACTTATTCATCGCAAATACCTTTTTTCAACAACACTAACGTCAGCTATACACGTGGACTTCTCCAGATGGAATACACAGGAATCAGATCCACTACATCTGTGGCAAGTGGCGATGGAGACGCTGAATGTCTTCAGCTGAATGTCTTCAGCCAAGGCTGGGAGCTGACTGTGGAACAGACCGTCAACTGCTCATATGCAAGTTCAACTTAAAGCTGAAGACAATTAAAAGAAGTCCATGAGAGCCAAAATATGACCTTGATTATATCCCTCCTGAATTTAAAGAGCATCTAAAGAATAGATTTATGAATTGAACACCAGTGACCAAAAACCAGAGGAATTGTGGGATGACATCAAGAACATCATCCATGAAGAAAGCAAAAGATCATTAAAAAGACAGGAGAGGAAGAAAAGACCAAAATGCATGTCAGAGGAGACTCTGAAACTTGCCCTTGAATGGAGAGTAACTAAACCAAATGGAAGAATTGACAAGATAAAAGAGCTTAACAGAAGATTTCAAAGAGCAGCTCGAGCCAACAAAGCCAGTTACTATAATGAAATGTGCAAAGACCTGGAGTTAGAGAACCAAAAGGGAAGAACACACTTGGCATTTCTCAAGCTGAAAGAACTGAGGAAAACATTTAGGCCTCGAGTTGCAATATTGAAAGATTCCGTGGGCAATGTGTTGAGTGATGCAGGAAACATCAAAAGAAGATGGATGGAATACACAGAGTCACTGTACCCAAAAGAACTGGTAGATCTTCATCCATTTCAGGAGGTGCCATATGATCAAGAACCAGTGGTACTGAAGGAAGAAGTCGAAGCTGCACTGAAGGAATTGGAGAAGAACAAGGCTCCAGGAATTGATGAAATACCCACTGAGATGTTTCAACAAACGGATGCCCCTCTGGAGGCACTCACGCAGTTATGCCAAGAGATTTGGAAGACAGCTACCTGGCCAAGTGACTGAAAGAGATCCATGTTTGTACCCATTCCCAAGAAAAGTGATCCCACAAAATGTGGAAATTATTTAACAATATCATTGATATCACACACAAGTAAAATCTTACTGAAGATAATTCCAAAATGGTTGTAGCAGTGTATTGACAGAGAACTTCCAGAGGTGCACGCTGGATATAGAAGGCGACGTGGAGTGAGGGATATCATTGCTGATGTCAAATGGATCTTAGCTCAAAGCAAAGAATACCAGAAACATGTTTACTTGTGTTTTATTGACTATGCAAAGGCATTTGGTTGTGTATAACAAATTGTGGATAACATTGAGAAAAATTGGAATTCCAGAATGCTTAATTGTACTCATGAGGAACCTGTACATAGACCAAAACAGGGGGATACTCCATGGTTTAAAATCAGGAAGGGAGTGTGTCAGGGTTGCATCCTTTCACCATACTTACTCAATCTGTATGCTGAGCAAATAATCCGAGCAGCTGGACTATATGAAGAAGCACGTGGCATCAGGATTGGAGGAAGACTCATTAACAACCTGCAATATGCAGATGACACAACTTTGCTTGCTGAGAGTGAGAATGACTTGAAGCACTTACTGATGAAGATTAAAGACAACAGCCTGCAATATGGATTGCACCTCAATATAAAGAAAACAAAAATCTTCACAGTGGGACCAGTAAGCAGCATCACAATAGATGGAGAAGATTGAAGTTGTCAAAGACTTCATATTACTTGGTTCTACAATCAACACTAATGGAAGCAGCAGTCAAGACATCACATGATGTGTTGCATTGGGCAAATCTGTTGCAAAAGACCTCTTTCAAGTGCTGGAAGAGCAAAGATAGCTCCTTGAAGAATAAGATGCGCCTGACGCAAGCCATGGTATTTTCAGTCGCCTTACATGCATGTGAGAGCCGGACAACAAATAAGGAAGACCAAAGAGTTGTGATGTTGTGATGTTGGTGAAGAATGCTGAAAGTACCGTGGACTGCCAGAAGAACTCACAAGTCTGTCCTGAAGGAAGTGCAGCCAGAATGCTTCATGGAACTGAGAATGGCCAGACTTCGTCTCACCGACTTTGGTCATGTTGTCAGAAGGGACCATTCTCTGGAGAAGGATGTCATGCTTGGTCCAGTGGAGAGTTGACGAAAGAGGGGAAGGCCCTCAACAAGGTGGATTGACACAGTGGCTGCAGCGATGGGCTGAGGTAGAGCAAAGATCATGGGGCTGGTATAGGACTGGGCAGTGTCTTGCTCTGTTGTACATGAGGTCACTTAGAGTTGGAGATGATGAGCCCGCACCTACAGTGTGGTGACAGGTTTCAACAGGGCTTCCAGAATAAAACTAGGAAGAAAAGCCTGCTTCCTTCTCTGTTTTTGGAAGTTAGCCAGTGAAAACACCCTGGGACCTGACAGGACATTGTCTGATGGGGAGCCGGAAGGTGAGCCCCTGGTGTGGAAACACCCACTGCCCTTGAGTCAGTTCAGGCTCACAGTGAGCCTGCCTGTCTTGGCCACTGGTGACAGCAACCGTGGAACTGGCTGGCTTTCCTCCCTGAGCAGCCTGTGCTCCTTCATAGAAACCACTGGTCCCAAGAGCTGCCTGGCCCTCCGCCCCCCTGTGGGGATAGGGGGCGGGGCTCATGAGGCCACACCCACACCCATGACCAGTGATCAGCCCGCCCACCGGTGGAGGTAGGGGGTGGAGCTCACAGCACCCTGCCCACACCTATGGCCTGTGATCCTCCCGCCTGTGGAGGTAGGAGGCGGGGCTCTCTGCTTGGTCCCAGGGCAGCCAGAGCCAGCCAAGCGGCTTCTTGGTCAGTCGTTGATCCCTGGTGGTCTGTGAGGCATTGTGGTGCCAGCAGGCCAGTCTACTCCTGTGGCTCCATTGCCGAGCCCAGCTGAGCTCCGGGGCTGAGGAGTGAAGACTGTCGAACCACAGCAGGAGCTCAGTGTCACTGGGGGCATGTCCCTGTCCCAGTCTCCACCCTCCATCCCTCAGCTCCACCACCAGACTGTGAGGGACGTCGGAGAGACACTGGATGCTGGGGGGACCCCCAACCTGAGGCACAGCGGCTGTGCCCGACACCCCTCACTCCCCAAGCGCTGGCTCGCAGCCCGCGGTGTGCCCCACCCCAAACTAAGCCGGGAGAGGTGGCTCTCAGCCGCCATCCCCTGTACCTGCCTGGGGCCAGCTGTGGCCACGTGGGTCCTGCGCTGGGTCCTTTCAGACCCGTGGCCCAGTGCGGTGGATTGGTGGCCTCTCGGCCCCTGGATCCTTCCCCAGAGGGAGCCGGGTACTCAGTGCAGTTTATGGGCCTCCTGGTGAAGTCTGGTTGCCAGGATCAGCTGGGCTCCTGGGTGAGTTGGCTCCGGCTGCGAGGTTCAGAGGCTCTTGGCCACAGCTGCCAGTCAGGCACCTGTGTGGCCCAGGCTGCGGCCCGCCACGTGGTGGGGGTCCGGTGCCAGCTGGGAGGCTTAGAGGCCACATGGGTGTGGGTCAGTGTGGCCGGGAGTGCGGTGAGGGGACAGGTGCCGGCCACTGAGGGGCCGGCCCCCACTTCTAGACAGCTGTGAGCTTGCTGTGCCCACTGGGGCACCCCGGAGCGCAGCAGCCCTGTTCCTGGAGCGTATGTGGGTGGCTGTGGGCCCCGGGACCTGACTGCACCTCTCTGTCCCCACAGTTCCGGAGGTCCTGCAGCTCAGTGATGGCCTGAGGGATGATGTCCTGCCCGAGCTTGGGGTCCGGCTGGAAGACCACGAAGGTGCCAGGAGTGCCTGGGGGTGTTTTGGGGTGCAGAGGGAGCTCCGTGTGAGGGTACATGCACTTCGTATAGATCCAGATTACTCATGTGCTGCCCCCAAGTGGAGGCCTGTCTGCCCAGAGGCCCCCCAGCCCACACCCCAGCTTACGACCAGGCCTCACCTGTGCCCCAAACATCCGGAGAACAAGTGTCTTCTGGGGGTTCAGCCCCTCAGGTCCTGAGTAGTGAGGCCCTCCACACATCAGAGGCTTCTCATTCAAGTGTTTAACCATTTGCTGCCCCTAGAATGAATTTTCATGTCATCAGGGAGGAAGGGACTGGCCTGCTCTCCTCAGGCAGCTGTCCATTTGCCCCGAGGCGGTGGTCTCTGAACCTCAGGTGCCTGGGTGCAGCTCTGGACCAGAGACAGCTGCCCATTTGCCCCGAGGCGGTGGTCTCTGAACCTCAGACGCCTGGGTGCAGCCCTGGACCAGAGAGTGTGAGTGGGCCCTGCTCAGAGGCTCCCTGTGACCTCAGCCTGGTCGAGCACCCCTTGTCGTTTAGGGCTCCCCACTGTGGTCAAGCTGGTGGACAGAGAGACCTTGCTGAAGGAGCGGGAGGAGAAGAGGAAGGTGAGTAAAGCTGACGGACTGCTGCCGGGTGTTTGTTGCAAAGGAAGAACGGTGGGGTTGAATGCTTTACGGTTTAACAGTCAGCAGAAACGCCAGAGAGCAGCATTCAGGTAGGGAAACGAGCTAGGCAGGTGACCGCTGGGTGATCGGGCCACAGAAAAAGGGGCATCTCTTACAAACACTCTGCCCTCGGTGTTAGTGGAAGTTCATGGCCATGAGTGACCTCTGGGCACATCTTCGGGCACCCTTCTCCCAGCTGAGCTGAGGCCGTAGGTCTTCTTAGTCTCCCCGACCTGCCCCTAGCCCCCTTTTCCCAGTGCACCCCTGAGTCCTCACCTCCTCCCTGCTTGGTTCCATTCTTCATTGGAGCCTCAGCTGAAATGTTCCTGTGCCGGGATCCCATGTCAGAGTGGTGCAAACGGTTACCCGCCGGCTGCTGACCGAGTGGAAGCGCTCAGTCCCCCCCAGGGGTGCCCCAGGAGAAAGCCTGCTGACGGGCGTCTGAAAACCCCGGGGAGGGCGGTTCTCCAGCACGTGTGGCACCGGAGTTGGCACTGACTGCACAGCAGCGGGGGCTCTAGGACCAGGGCTCTGGGCCCTGTTGTGAAGTGGGCACAGTCCCCACTCAGGACCGTAGCATCCAGTGGGGATAGGAAAACAGGTAGGCACACCCAGCCAGCGTCAGAGTGCCAGGTGCGGCCCTGGAAGGCACCGCACAGGACAAGGCAGCCAGCCAGAGCCCTGAACTGTCAGCCCCCGGCTTTGCCAGGGAACCCCCAAACCCTCTCTGGCTCCAGAACTTGGCAGGGCCCAGGCTCCAGTGTACAGCTAGTGTGGGACAGCCCCACCTGGCAGTGAGCCCCCAAAACCAGGCTGTCAGGGTGGTGATTCTCGGCTCCCCAACCAGGCTTCTCCTCACACCCAGTGACTCGGTCACAGCTAAGGCAGCCTCAGGGCCCCCTTCGCTGCCTGGCTGGGCTGCCAGCCTCCTGCCTTCTGTTATTAGCCTCCAAGGGGCTCGGTGGGTCCCTCGCCCTGGACTCAAGCCCTCACTCCCCTGGCCAACGTGCCCCAGCGCCTCAGACCAGAGCCCCTGCCCTGCTCACCCCTTCTCCGCGCGCAAGTCCTTCCTCCTTCCCTGGCCCCGTGACCGCTCAGTGATGGCCCCCCAGCCCCTAGCACAGCTGCCTTCTGAGGCTGCCTCATTGGCCAGTCAGTGCCCCTTAGTTTGTTCTGTCTGCAGCCGCCGCGTGTCCACAGAGCTGACGGGGTGGGGCCGCGCCCTGGCTGCTGCGGGCTCCCCTGGGCGGCCGGGCTTGTCTCCCTGTGGCCCCCGTGGCCCCCAGGTGCCAGGTCGTTCGTGGCCACGGCACAGGGGAAGGCTTGTTTGCTTCTGGAGCGGGGCCTCGAGCAGCCGTCCAGCTTGTCTCACTGTGCGCCTCATTGTGTTGCTCTCCAGGCGGAAGACGAGAGGAGGAGGAAGAAGGAGGAAGCTGCCCGGAGGAAACAGGAGCAGGAAGTAAAGCCACGGCGTGTCTGGGCGGGGGGCTGCGGGTGGAAACGCAGGCTGGGGTGCTCAGGGGGAGGGGGGACTCCAAAGTGGAAATGCAGGGTGGGGTGCTCCCAGGCAGAAACGCAGCCAGGGGGCCTGTGTCCTGTACCCCTTGGGCTCTGCTGGCCCCTCTGGGACAGAGGTTCTTGGGAAGAGTGGCTTTACTAGCTGCTCAACCCTCTGTGGGCACCCAGGCCCTCCCACGGTGTCCCGCGGGCACCAGGCCCTCCACACACCCTCCCACAGCATCCCGCGGCACCCAGACCCTCCATAGCCCTTCCACAGCGTCCCACGGGCACCCAGGCCCTGCCACAGCATCCTGCAGGCACGAGGCCCTCCATACACCCTCCCACAGCGTCCCACAGGCACCAGGCCCTCCACACACCCTCCCACAGTGTCCCATGGCACCCAGGCCCTCCACAGCCCTCCCACAGCGTCCCACGAGCACCCAGACCCTCCGCACACCCTCCCAGAGCGTCCCACGAGCACCCAGGCCCTCACCCCCTTCCACAGCACCCCGTGGGCACCAGGAGCCCAGGGTAAGGAAGGGTCCCAGAGTGGGAGGACTAGGTCTCTCTCTGAGTGTGCACGAGATGGAGACACTAGCCGTCATGTCCATGAGGACCTCTCTACGGCCCCGCTGTCCCTTAGGAGTCTGGCTTAGCTTAAATCACCTGGCAGAGGTCCTGCCTGAGGAGTTCTGACGGCACAGTGGGAAAGGCATTTGGTTGTTAATCAGAAACTCAGCAGTTCAAACCCACCAGCTGCTCCAAGGAGGGAAGATGGAGCGGTCTGCTGCCATAAAGATTGACAGCCTTGGAAACCCAGCAGGGTCGGGTTGCTCTGAGTCGGAATTGACCCGATGCCAGTGTTTGGTTTGGTGCAGGTTCTTCTCGCCTAGCCGGGCCCTCTCCTCACTCTCAGTGTCCCGAATGTGAAGGCTGGCAGTCGGTGGGGGGACTTGGCAGCGGAGGGTGTGAGGGCCATGTCTCTGGTGTGTTCCAGGCGGCCAAGCTGGCAAAGATGCGGATCCCGCCCAGTGAGATGTTCCTATCAGAGAGCGACAAATACTCCAAGTTTGATGACACGGTGAGAGCCACTTTTGTCCTTTAGGACTCCATGGGACTACAGATTGCGGCCCGGGAGCCCCAGCCCTGGCCAGGCACGGTCCCCTGGGACTGAGTCTTGCTGCGCCCAGGTGCAGCCCCAGAGCCGCGTGCAGAACATGCCTGGGCAGGTGACAGCATTGTTTGTCCTGGGTCCAGCCGGGTGCCCATTGGGAGCTAGCACCAGGAGACAGACCAGGGGAGATACGGGTGCTCTGTGTGGCCTGGTGGCCGTGGGGCTGATGGCCGTCCATACTGCCACCCTGTCCCCCCTCCTGGGGCTGACTCACTGTGGTTCACCGAGTCCCGTCTCTGTCCCGCCAGGGCCTGCCCACGCACGACACAGAAGGCAGGGAGCTCAGCAAAGGCCAGGCCAAGAAGCTGAAGAAGCTCTTTGAGGCCCAGGAGAAGCTGCACCAGGAGTTCTTGCAGATGGTACAGAACGCGAGTGTGCAGTGAGCGCCGGTGGGCACTCGCGGGCCGCGCCTCGGTGGTGACAGGCCCGTGTCACCGTGTTTACACTCATTCTCAAGCCCTAAGTTAAGAACCTGCCCCTGCAGACCTGCGACCCCCACAGCTCATGGATGTGGGTAATAAATTCTTCTAAACCTGAGGCCCGACCTCTGTGCCGTCCGCCCTGCTGGCTCAGCCTTCCATGGGGCCTGCGGCTGGCTCCACTGTGCAGGCAGTAGGTCACTGCAAGGGGGCCCAGAGCCCAGGCCCAGGGCCCCTCACCCACGCTGTTGGGGTCAGCTAATCCCTGGTGTCTGGACGCATTGGGAGCCGTTGTAGCAGGAAAATGACCGGCTCAGACTGCAGGGCCCGCTGGCGCCCCGAACAAAAGCTGCTCCCCCTGCTCCTCCCTGACTGTGGGCCAGCGTCCAGGTGGCAGCAGAGCGGCTCAGCACGCGGCCTGGCAAGCTGCCCAGGACCCTGTGAGCGCCAGCGGAGCCGGGCCAAGACGGGGCTGTGGGTTCCACCAGTCTGCCCACACCGTCACCTGGGGGTTACAAATCCAGCCTTGACTGACAGGGCGTGGCAGGAGTCCATGCCCGCGAGAGCTGGGGCCAGGCAGGACTCCCTGAGGACAAGGGTCCTGTCACCAGTGTGGCTGGGTCAGGAAGTACCAAGCGTGGAGGATGGCAGTGGACAGTGACATGACCTGGGTATGGTTGGTCATCTCTAGGTGGCTGCAGCTGTCTCTGTCCCCACCCCACTTTTAGGGTGCGGTCGTAGGACGCCAGCACACTTGTGCAAGTGTGAAAGGATGTGTGAGGAGCCAGAGAAGGAGGCCACCTCAGTGCCTGTGAGTGGGGACAGCTCAGCTCAGGGACAGCCCCACCGTGTACACACACACTGCTGTCGCTGTAGAAAACAGAAATTAAACCAGTAAGGACAAGTGTCCTAAGACGGTGAAACCGCCTCCGCCAGGGCCTGTGTAACAAACCCCACAACCGCATGCCTGAAAACTGATCTTGCTACTGTTGACTCTGGCAGGTCCTGCTCGGGGCCTCACAGGTGGTCACTGGCCTCTGATGCTGGGTCCCTGAAGGTGGTGCATCCCGCCCTGGTCTCTGGGTCCCTGAAGGCTGGCACACCCGCCTGGGTCCCTGGGTGCCTGTGGGCAGGTCCAGCCCAGGAAGCTTGGCTGCCCACGGCACTTCAGGAGC
>NW_006921831.1:2371611-2372914 GCF_000298275.1 Orycteropus afer afer
GCAGAAGGCTGGTTGTGACTACGAGGGGGTTCTTGGTGCTGGGACAGACCTGCCTTGGCGCACTGTGGCGACAGAAGTCTACCCGTGTGATAAATGGCACAGACCCTCACACCCCGTACCCGTGTCAGTCTCACGCTCCCGACACTTCACGTGAGCGGTCTCCAGGACCTAGTAGCTCTGCTGGTGCTGTAGTTAAGGCATTGAGCTGCTAACCAAAAGGCAGGTGATGCAAACCTGCCAGCTGCTCCCTGGGGGGAAGATGAGGCAATGTTTCCACAGAGATTTACAGCCTTGGAAACCCGATGGGGTTCACCACGAGTCAGAATCGAGTCCATGATAGTGGGTTGGTTTTTATGAAATGTAAAGGTTGGCGGTTGATGCACCCAGAGCACCACAGAAGGCCTGGTGATCTGCTCCCGTAAAGACAGGAGAACCTCTGTGACACAGGCCGCTCTGTCACCCACGGAGTCACCACGAGTCTGGCTGGACTCAATGGCAACTGTTAGCATGTGACGTGGCGGAGACTGCTGGTGTCACCAGGGTTAAGCCTTCAGCTGCTAACCCAGAGGTTGGCAGTCAGCTTCCTAAACGATTACGGCCTTGAAACCCTAGGGGTAGTTGTCCTGTCATGTAGGGCTGTATGAGTTGGAAATTGATGACACATAAGATGTAGCCATTTGGGGAAACTGAGCGCAGGGCCCATGGGACATCCCGATGCTATTTATTTGCAGCTCCCCATGAATCTATAAACAAAACCAAAAAAAACATGAATCTGTTCTTACCTGAAAATCAGGACCTGCCGCAACCACATATGGGACAACTGGAGAATTGAAAAGAATGATTTGTCAAGGTCTGAAACCAAACTCGCTGCCATTGAGTCAGATCTGACTCACAGTAACCCCACCTTGGGTTTCTGAGGCAGTATCACTACGGAAGTAGGTTGTCCAACCTTCCTTCCGAGGAGTGGCTGGTGGGTTTGAACTGCTAGCCTTCTGGTTAGCAGTCAGGTGCCTTAGGCACTACGCCACCAGAGCTCCCTGTCCAGGTCCGGGCATCTGTAATTCTCAGGAAAGCGAGAAGCAGAAAACAGTTCTTTGTTACCATTGCATAGGAGCTCCTGCGTCCACTCACTCATAGGTGACAGAAACCTCCGGCCCCCTGGCCCTAGGAACACCTGCTGGGCAGCCGGGTAGCCCTGCTGCAAGGGGAAGGCTGCTGGTAGGCAGGGGAGTGACGGGCAGGTGTGCGTCCACAGCCCTGAGGACAGCCTCAATTCCAGCGTGAGCACCGGGTGGAAGTCGGC
>NW_006921831.1:2374129-2375752 GCF_000298275.1 Orycteropus afer afer
TGGTGGGATCTGCCACAGGCAGCTGAGTAACTGCCTTTGGGATGTGGTCTGCTTCCTGTATACAAGGAGAAGGCTTGGAAATGGTCTCTAGCCTGTGGCATGCTTGGACCCTGCATGTAGCCGTGTTGTTGCTCAGCAGCCTGCTATGCTTTGCCAACCTTGGGACTTAAGATGGACTTAAGTGAACGGCCTGCCACGTGGTTTGGTAACATCGGGACTGTGCCTTTTTTACTTGTCAACCTTGGGGCTTCGCAGCCTCAGCAGCCAGCAGCTGTCTGAGTGAAGAAACTCCTTTAGTTCCAGTGGGCCGGGAGCAGGAGGCAGAGCTGGTCCCCAAGGTTGAGGGGCTTTCACCCAGACCCTAGAGCCTGGCACTTTGAACTTGGCCTTAAAGCCTCCAAATTGTAAGAATAAACTCCTGTTTGTGAAGGCCGTCCCATTTGTGGTGTATTCTTGTCAGAGTGGCACTAGGAAACCAGAACAGGCGCTTCAGGAAACCCTCTTCTGGGCCAAACCACTGAGACGGTGGGGCTGGGTGCCTGGGGCCACTGCGGAATGCTGGCGCCGGATAGGGACCAGAAGGAACCTGTGGCTGGAGGAGGCTGGGCCTGGTCGCCTGGAAGCCCGCCTGGAAGGGGCATGTCTTGTGTCCCAGGGCTGCCTGACAAGTGAGCGTTTTGTTCTTACAGGCAGTTACTGTCCCACTCCAGAAGCCAGAAGTTCAATTTCAGGGCGTGGGCAGGGCCGTGTTCCCTGCGATCCTGGCCTCTCCCAGCCTGTGGTGGCCTAGGCGTTCCTTGCTGTCTCCATCCATGCTCATGGCCATCTATCTGTCCATGGCTTCTCTCTTGAAAGGACACATGAGGAGGGCCTAGGACCCACCCTAACACCTGTGTGGCCTCCGGTGAAGGAATGACATCTGTAAACATGGGCTGCCTCACAGGAGTGGGGTGGGTGCCTCAGTGTACCTCTCTGGTGCCACGGTTCAGCCCATAATGAGGTGAGACGGCACCCAGGCTGTGGCCTCTGCTTCACACACACACCTGTCCCACCCACATGGAGGGGGGTTTCCAGTGCACTGAAAACCATCCACTGTCCACCCGTGGGGCCCCACACCGCCCACCGTCTGCGTGCACAGGCCGCGAGCTGAGCCCCACCCCATCCCTGCCCACCACCCACCTGCATGGGCCCCCCCACCCCCGGTCACTGGCCGCCTTTGGGGCTCCTCACTGCCCGTGCACCCAGCTGCAGCAGAGCTTTCCGGAGCAGGAGACGGAAGGTGTGCGTGAGCCTTGGGGACTCCCGGTTCCTTGGCGCACGCGGCTCTCCCAGCTGGAGGAACCAGACTGTGTTTCCCCAACAGAAATCCCGGGTGGCTTTATTGTTAAAACACCAAGTCCTCGTGATTTAAAAAGCAGCTAACAGCAAACTACCAAACAGATGGAATGGGAGCCCAGAGCCCGCCGCTCTGGGGGCGCCCTGTAGTAGCTTGGGGTGCGGCCTTAGGCTCCATCCTCTGGGGGGGCGGTGACGAGCCCTTCCTGTCTGGGCACACTCCTGGCAGGAGTAGCTGTGTGGGCTCTGATGGCGGCTCTCAACAACCCTACCCCCACTCAGTCGCAC
>NW_006921831.1:2378377-2384228 GCF_000298275.1 Orycteropus afer afer
GTCCATGTCTATTCCTTCTGGGCACCTCGCGAGAGAAGCGGTCCTGTCCTCTGTCGCGGGGCTTGTGGACGGGGCCGTGGCAATGTGGCCAGGGAGACGACACCGTTTTCTGGTGGCTGCTGGCAATCCTTAGTGTGCCTCTGCACCTTACACATGCCTCTGCCTCCATTATCACGTGGCATCTGTCTGCCCCACGTGCCAACCACGTCCATTCTCTTACAAGACACCAGGATGGTGGGTTGGGACTCAGCTCCAGTGTGACCTCATGTTAACTGATCACACCTCCTGTTCCTCAAGCAGGGTCACCTTCACGGCTGCAGGGTGAGGACTCCACATGTCTGTCTGGGGTTCTCAGTTCAAACCCATCACAGCCAGAAACAGGGCCTCTGCAGGTTCCCAGCAGCCACTTGTGTGGGCTCCCATCCCTGCTCCTGCTGAAGACCGAGGCCACCAGGAGTGCCAGGCCCGGGCCCAGAGGACCTGCTGACTGTGCAGGGTGGTGCCCACTGTGCCTGCCTGCAGGGGGGGGTGCTGAGACTCCACCTGCTTCCCCCCCCCCCCCCTTCTACCCCCCCCCCCCCGCCTGTTCTGGGCTCCCCTCCCTGGAAGGGGCCCCAGGGGACTATCTTTATGGGCAGGCACCACCCTGAGCTGTCTGTGCGTCCTGGGGTACACTGTGCTGCTCCCTCTGCCCAGGCCTCCACAGAGGCCGTGCCCCATCACTGCCCCCTCCCCTGGCCCTGCAGGCCCGTCCCTCTCTTCCTGATTCCCGGTGCCAGTGAGAACATCCCTTCCTCCCGGAAGCTTGTCAAGGCTCCTCTAGGGTGGGCAGGGGCAGCATTGGAACAGGAGGCAGAAGGCAGGGGGATCGCTGAGAAGGCCTGTGAGGGGAGGTGGCCATCCAGCTGGACCCGAATGGCAGGAGGGGGGGAGGGACAGTGTGGGCAGCGGGAGCGCCCATACCATGCACCACCCCAAGGAAGTGCCCACTCTGGCCCACAGGGCCTCCCTCCACGTCCACAAGGGCCAAGGTATGGCCCCCTGCAGCCCAGACACTGAGACTGGCCACTCAAGCTGGCCTTTCTCCAGCGTTGCGGGCACGGACACACCCAGGACTTGGTCCCTTTTGTTCCAGGAGTGCCTCAGTGTGGCAAGCTCCTGTGCCAGCTGCCTTGCGTCCACCTTAGACGGCAGTGGTCTTGAGCAGAGAGCTTGAGGGACTGGATGTCACTGGGGCACTGTTCTGGCTGAGGTCACAAGACACTGGCCAGAGCAGAGCCTCAAGGCTGATTAGAGTGGCCCAGCTGTGAGCCTCACTCTGGGCGGTATTCTCGGCACTAGCTCCCTTCCCCCCTGCAGCCATCTTTCTGGGCCACCCACAGGGCAAGTTACTAACAGTCCATGACTCCCATTAAGCTGACCACTGGCCCTGTGTTGTTCTAAGTAGGGCTTCAAGCTGGCTTGAATGGGTCTATACATGGCCAGTGAAACAAAACCAGAACCAAGAAACCCACTGTCATCAAGTCGATCCCGACTCATAGCGACCCACGTTGGATTTCCAAGGCTGTAAATCTTTACAGAAGTAGATTGCCTCGTCTTCCTTCTATGGAGCAGCTGGCGGGTTTGAACCTCCAACGGTCTGGTTAGCAGTCAAATGCCTTAGGCACTGTGACACCAGAGTTCCTTAAAACCAGAACAGACCTGAATTTTTAAAATTTGGATGATCCGGAATGCTGAGTGGAGTGGGAACAATCATGGGGTGAAGTCCTGGAATGAGAGACTCAGAAGAGGTGCAGTGAGCCCTCTCAAGAGCCTGAGACAGAGGCTGCATCACTGCCAGGACTGTGGAGAGCCACACACATTCAACGTGGTGCAGTCAGCTGCCATTGTAGAGCCGGGCACTGTTGTTTCAGACTCTGTTGATCAAGAGATTTGGTTGCTAGGCAACACACACACACACACACACACACACACACACACGCTCCCCCTGTTTTCTAAGAGGGAGATTAAATTTTCAGCAGGGCTTCACCCTGTGATTTTTGCTGTTCTGGTTAGTGTTCTCATGTTTCAGAATTGGGGCCTGTTCCATTGTCGCTTTGTCAGCCGTGACTGAACTGGGCCAAAACAGTTTGAAGCTCTGGTTCTGTCTCTCTCCAACGCACAAAGCAGGATGTGGTTGCCATCAAGTCAGCTGTGGCTCACAGTGGCCCCACACATGACAGGATGAAACAGTACCTGGTCTCTCACCATCATGATCCAGAGTTGTGGCCACTGTGTATTGTGAGTGCCTTCCAGCCTCGGGGCTCCTTGTCCAGCACTACATCACACCATATTCTGTTGGGATCCATAGGGTTTTCAGTGGCTCATTTTCAGAAGTAGGTTGCCAGGCCTGTCTTCCTAATGTCAGTCTGGAAGCCCCACTGAAACCTGTCCACCATGGGTGACCCTGCTGGTGTGTGAAATACAACACAAACCACTACAGGACAACAGCCTGACAGGTTGTCATGCACTGAACTGTGTCCCCACAAAACGGGTGCTAATTTGGTTGGGCCACGATTCCCAGTGGCTTGGCAGTTATATAATGATGTGATCAGCCAATCAGTTACAAGATTAGGGTGGGATGGAACACCCTTACTCAGGTCACAGTCTTGATCTGATCTGAGGAGAGTTTCCCTGGGGTGTGGCCTGCATCAGCTTTTATCTGACAAGAGATCAGAGGAGAGAGAAGTGAGCAGAGGAGGAGGGACCTCAGAACCACCAAGAAAGAAGAGCCAGGAGCGGAGGGCATCCTTTGGACCCGAAGTCCCTGCGCTGAGAACCTCCTAGAGCCAGGGAAGACTAAGGCCAAGACACATGGAGATCACCAAATAACGCAGGGGCCAAAGTTGGTGAAGGGAGACAAGGGTCTTCCCCCACACCCAAGAGCGAGAAAGCCTTCCCCAAAGCTGGCACTCTGAATTTGGACTTCTCGCCTCCTAAACTGGGAGAGAACAAATTTCACTTTGTGAAAGCCACCCACAACCAACCAAACCCAAATCTGTCCTGGAAAAAGTGCAGCCGGAATGCTCCTTGGAAACGAGAATGGCCAGAATTTGTCTCACCTACTTTGGACATGTTGTTAGAAGGGACCATTATTCCCTGGAGAAGGATGTCATTCTTGGTAAAGTGGAGGTCAACGAAAAAGGGGAAGGCCTTCAACAAGATGGAGTGACACAGTGGCTGCAACAGTGGGCTCAGGTGTAGCAGGGATCGTGAGGCTGGTGCGGGACTGGGCAGGGTTCCGTTCTGTTGTACATGGGGTCGCTATGAGTCAGAGACAACTCCATGGCACCTAACAATAACAACAACCAAACAAACCAAACTTGGCCATTGAGTCACTGCCAACTCACAGTGACCCCCATTGGGTTTCCAAGGCTGTCAGCTACTCAAAACCAAACCAACCTCATTACCATCAAGTCAACTCCAGCTGCTATTGGGTTTCCATCTTTATGAAAGCAGACTGCCTCATTCTTCCACAGAATGCTGGTGGGTTTGAACCACTGACCTGTTCAGCAGCTGTAACCACTGTGCCACCAGAGCTCCTTAGTGGGTGACTGGACAGTAGCATTTCCCAACCCAACTGTCATCGTGCTGATGGTTTTAGCTCAGGGCTTCCCTACAGGCTGATCCAGGAGGCTGGGGCCCAGGACCCCGAGTTCCCCACTCCCCACTGCGCTGGTCTGGAGGGCACTCTTACAGGACTGGACAGAGCAGGTGAGAGGTACACGCCCGCCTAAACCCACAGCTTCCTGGCACATCAGGGACCCCTCCGAGAGTCCACCTGGCCCTGGGACTGGAGGCTTCTGCCCCAGGAGCCCAGAACACGTCGGAGCTGGGCGCAACACGCAGTTGGCAGCCTCCACTGCTGTGGGCACAGGATGGGTGACTTCAGTCTTGGCAGCTTCAGCTCCAAGAAGGGGATGAGGAGGACGGGTGTTAGGACGCCCCCTGGGAGCCCTCATGGAAAGCAGGGCCGGGCGATTTGAGGAAGGGGCTGGAGGACAGGAAGACCAGGGGCTTTGGGGTCGGTCTGGGAGGCCCCCGGAGCACGAGCTAGGACGCTGCGAAAACAAACTGGAGGGACAAGACGGGTGGCACATCACAGAGACGGTGGCTGGGAAGGGCGACACGGACGACATAGGGCGGGGAGATGGCACCCCGTTTTCTGGGAAGGGGGCTGCAGACCCAATCCCGAGAAGGGACTGGGGAAGGCGCAGCAGTGAGGGCTCTGCCCGTGTGGGACATGATGCCAGGTGGTGCCCAGACGCCGGAGGCTGGCGCCCCGCCCACCCACGCGGCTCCGCGGCGCAGACCTCTTACACAGGAGTGCGGCGCGCGCCTGGGGAGCGATCACGCGCCTCATCTGCATACGACTCGCGCGGTCGGAGCGCGGCGCCCTCTCCGTGGTCTCGGATTGGTTGCCGTCCGCAGCGCTGAGCCTCAGTTGACTTGCGCCGAGTCCAACCAATCGCATCCCGTTTTGCTAGCGGGGGCCGGCACCCAAGCGGCGGCTCAGCCAATGAGATGCGGCGTTATTGGCGGCCACGGCGGCGCCGCAGCCAGAGTGAGAAGAGCCGCCGCCGCCGCCGCCAGTGCCGCAGGAGGCGTGAGGTGCGGAGCTGCGAGGTGCGGGCCGGGCGGGGTAACGGCGCCCTGGGCAGGAACAGGGGGCCTGGCCGGGGGGAGGCAGGGCGTGGCGGGCTGGCCGCGGGCACCATTTGCGTTGGCCGCGGCAACTTAGGGTCAGGGGCGGGGCCCGCGGCCTCCTCCGCCCGGGAAGCCGCCGCGGCTGGGACCGCGGGACGGGCCTCCCCTCCCCCGCCGCGGGGCCTGAAGGTCAGCGGCTTTGTTCTCCGGTTCTAGACGGGCTCCCGGCAGCCGCGCGGGTCTCCTTCGCAGACAGTGTCCTTGGGGAAGGTTAGGACTGCGGCGCTGGCGCCTTGGACGGGGCAAGCTCTGCGGACTCAGGGCCCTGGTTCCGCCCGGAGCTCTTGCAGTCAAATCTCCCGCGAACGCCGCTGACTCACGTGCTGGGCGCAAAAGGCTGGCGGGGCCGAGCGGAGCGGGGGCCTCGGGCTTCTCGGCGTTCACGTGGCCGCGTCGGAGGCCCGGTGGTTTCCAGGCTTCCGCTTCCCGGCGAATGCTTGTAGCCCTGAGCCTGCGTTGGTTGGAGCCGTCTTGGCGACGGCGTTTCGTGCCCGGAAGCCGCTGTGGCCCGGCTTGGTGGGGAACTGCGTGATCCAAGCGGGGTTCCGGGCAGCACGTGCTCCGAGAGGAAGGGGCGCAGGTCCCGCCGTCCCCGGCACGGAGGACCCTGCTGCCCCCGCAGGGCGGGCGGCGCTCTGGTTTTTGGTTTGCAACCACGTTGTAGGAGAGAGAAGTGGAGTGCGTCCTCCAGGGGGTGGGAAGGAAGAGCCATGCGCGTCCTCGCGGGCACCGAGGGTCTCCGGGTTGGAAGCCCGGGTGCATCTCGTTCCGCACCGAGCCGCCTCTGAGTGCCGCTTGTTGACCGCAGCTGGGCATCGCCTGCTCCGGGCAGGCCTTCCTCCCATCCTATATCATCTCTCCACTTGGCAGTCACATCGCAAGCCTGGCCGGCCAGGGGAGGCGGACGTTGGGATTCCAGCGCTGGAAACCTGGAACCAGTTGCCGTTGAGTGGGTTCCTACCCACGGCCACCCTGTAGCTCAGAGTCGAACTGTTCCTGCCCCGGAGGGTTTCCAAGGCGGCCCATCTTTAGGAAGCAGCCTTAACGTTTCTACGCAATTGCTTTTTGGTTGACACCTGAGTGCTTCAGCTACTGCAGCACCAGA
>NW_006921831.1:2384538-2389742 GCF_000298275.1 Orycteropus afer afer
ATGTGCAGGGTACTGTTTAAGAGGCAACTTTACGTTACCGTTCTCCCGTGCTGACAGTAGCGACCAGTAAGGATTGACCGTTGTTGATCACCGTCTGCTCTCTGCACATATTGACACATCTCACTGTAGTCTAGTGGCCTGTGGGACACTGTTATGTCCCCTTTAATAACCTAGGGGACAGAGGGCCTGGAGGGTAAGTATAGTGACTGTCCAGGTGACAGCCAGTACTCCGATGAATGTCCCCCAGAACCAGCGTCCGTCTGGGTTGGTTGCTTACGTTTTGCTTTTGTAATTGCCCAGCTGTACCACTTTTGTGGAGGACATGAGAGCTGTTTCAGTGGGGAGCTAGGTTTTCCTTCTGCACTCAGAGAACTTAAGTCTGGACTGTGAGGTTTGAGCTGACTCATCTTTTCCAGACAGATCCACAGACTAGGAGCTGTTTCCTACAGTGAAGCTGGAGATTGTTTCAGATTGGGGTTAGCAGTGGTAGGAATGACTGAGAGACACGTGCAGTGAACTTCACAGGAAGGATGGACTGTGGCCATGGCTAGGAAAGTGGTCCAAAGATTGAACAAGTGACTAAATAAAGCCCAGGAGTGGTTCACATGTGGAGGTGGTGTTGGTAAGAGAAAGAACCCTCGGAAAATGAGTTTTCTCAGTTTCTTAGCTGATCCTTCCTTGTTGTGGGACTAGAAAAATTTTCTTCCATCTTTTGAAGGTAAACTACTTTATTTCTCAGATTTGAAAGGTAAGACCTTTTTGGTCGACAAAAATGCTATTGCCAAGTTTAATTTTTTGTAGAATTACAGTGACAAAAAGAAACTTGTTTGTAGATGACATGGTTATGGGGATTGCAGCCTTCCCTACTTGACACTGGGAGCCTTTTCCCCAGAATTTTAAGGCCTCTTCGTGGTGTGTGGAGTTCGTTGGTTGTTAACTACATAGGACTTTGCAGCTGTTTGTGTTTTTTCTGGTGTAACAGTGTTACTGCTTCATAATATCCATGGTTTATACTGACATCTCAGAAAGTAGTGTCTAAACACATCTATTCAGAATTTTGTTCTGTAAACTTTGAATCCTGTACTGTTTTTCAAAATGAAGTTAGAATGATTGGAGAAATTGATTGAGTTCCTGAGAGTAGTTGGTTTGATCATTTTCCAGTTTGGTAACCTTGTTAAACTGAATTCTGAAAAGGATGCGTAGATGGAGCTCTGGTAGAATAGTGCCTAAGGCACTTGACTGTTAACCAGAAGGTTGGCGGTTCAAACCCATCAACCACTCCTTGGAAGGAAGGTTGGGCAATCTACTTCTGTAGTGATACTGCCTCGGAAACTCAAGGAGGGGTCATTATGAGTGGGGTCTACTCGATGGCACATAACAACATCATATGTATATTAGTAGATTGTCTTGTAAAACGTAGAGGATGTTTTGGTTTTGTGAATTGGCTGTTGAGATAATCAGACTGAGCTGGGAGGTGTTTATTTGTATAGCTAGTTCATGCTGCAATGGACATAAAGTGTTTAAAGATGGAATGTGTTCCTCACCATTTTGCAGTCTGGACGTTCTAGATGAATTTTACTTTAAATATTTTCATTAATCTATCAGGATTTGGGGCATCTTTTGTACAGAAAGCATATTTCTTGTATCTGCAGGGATTGAAGTACCTTCAAATACAAGTATAAGTGGAGTTCAGGGTTTGTTTTTTTTTTTTAAAGAATAATTACCCTTTCTTTGGTTGTATGTAGTTCCTGTATTAGTTTAAAAGTTGTTTCTGTATGTTTATGCTGTCCTTACAAGCATTTTGTTGGAGATCTGAAATTGTCTTGTCTTGCAGCAGACATCTTGAGTGTGAGAAGGTGGGTTGTGTTCCTGGTGGATGGGTGCTGTGGGGGGTCAGGCAAACCCGGGTTGCTGGCCACGGGGCCAGCCTGAATGGGCTGTCGGAGCTGCTTCTGTTGAATTGAAGTACTGTCAGCCTCTTGTCCAGAGTTAACAGGCTGGTAGGACGTCATTTGGCTCTCCCATCATTGGGGTGACTTCAGAAGCTGAAAGTAGCTGCTGCAGAGCCCTTGCAGGAAGTGGCTCTCATCCGGCCACGGTGTTCTGCACCGATGCCACAGAATACCATGTGGTTCACTCAGTGGTGGTTTTGCCGTTTGCTTCCCTGACCTGGACTAAGGATCTTCAACGACTTGGTAGCATCTTTTGCATGTTGAACACATGATATTTTGGAAAACTTACTGATAGGTAGATACAAAAAAAACCTCACTGCCTTCGAGTCGGACCTGACTCATAGCGACCCTTTCTTGGGTTTCTGAGGTGGTATCTCTGCGGAAGTAGATTGCCCAACCTTCCTTCCAAGGAGTGGCTGGTAGGTTTGAACCGCCAGCCTTCTGGTTAGCAGTCAAGTGCCTTAGGCACCGCACCACCAGAGCTCCTGATAGGTAGATGGTGAAGAACTGTGTTTGCCCATTCTCACGTTTTTAAGAGTTTACAATAACGTAGACATCGTTGTTTCGCTCTGATAGTTGGTGTCCGTCTGTTCTCAGGTGTGTACGTGGAGCTCATTCACTTTGTCACTGAGTTTTAAGTGTCTAGAGCGTTTAGTAGCAGGAGAGGGTGCATCTTTGTGGTTGAAAACATGAGAAACCACATTGTGACCTTTCTCTTTTTGCTTGTGAGCATTCATCATGTGGTCTTGGATCTGCCCTGACAGTGCGCGCTCTGGGCTGGGTGCGCGGGAACCTGGAGTCTTTCCAGACATGTCATGAGTTTGTGGTTTTAGGTACCGTAGGTCTTGAAGATACTGCTTGTTCGCCCCATTACTGCTCAGTAGTTGTCAGTGCTTTGGGCTTGTTTTCACCGAGTTGGCTAGGATATCTGAGCACCTTGGACATGCCCACGCGTCTCAAGGTCCTGGGCGGTGGTGCTGGAAGCAGACGTCTCTGGCTGGGGATTTGGGCTGCTGCATTCTGAGTAGGGCGGCGAGGGGGGCCCTGCTGACGGGCTGGCAGCATGCTTAAACACTGAGTAAGATCAGCTGTTAGGCTTGCTTCCTTCCCTCTCCAGGGAATTGCAGAGAAAAGAGGGGCAACTGGAAGGAACTGGGCTGTGGCACCCATGCGTTGTGCTGGTGTGAAAGGTGGTGGGTTTGGCCAAGGTGGGAGCTGCATGCTTCCTGAGGGTCTCTGGCAGGTCTCTGCAGAAAGCTCGCCCACCAAACGTCCTGCTGGTTACTGTAGTGGGTCCGGTGGGCAGCTGGGCGGCTTCACGTACTGCTTGCATGTGTGGTCCATGCTGTCAGGTAGCACAGACCGTCACCTCTGTCGAGCCAAGCAGACCTGCCGCATCAAACACATAAGGTCCCTGCCTGCTGCTTACTGTTGAGTGGGAAGAGAATTGACTATAAAAAGCATTGTAATGAGAAGCTTCAAACAGAAACAAAAACAGTGATTCCCCGACCTGTACCCATCTTTAACAGTTACCTGTTAGCCAGGCTCAGTTCATTGGTAACATAAAAAGATACGTGAGTATGGGTTTTAATTAACTTTTTTGGTAAATGGCCCCCCAGTCAAAACCAAACCCACGCTGTCAAGTCAGTTCCAACTCCTAGCCATCCTACAGGACAGAATGGAGGTGCCCCATGAGCTTTCCAAGGCTGTCCATCTTTATGGAAGCAGACTCTCATCTTTTTCCCACAGGGCAGCTGGTGGGTTCAAAGCACTGACCTTCCATTTAACTGAGTGCTTCACCGCTGCACCACCAGGGTCCTTGAAAATAAAGAAGTGTCTCCACAGCACGTGAACCCGTTGGTTCCTTATATCTGAGGAACTGATGTTTTAAATATGATTAAAACTAATTGTAGCCTAAATTCAACACTGACTGTTTGGGTTTGGGACTTGGACACCCCCTTCCTTTATTTACCTATTTTAATTGCTCAGAGATTACAAGTGTGAGTGAGTGTTGTGTTGGTTACAAGAAGGTTTTCCATGAGTTAGGAAGCGTCTGCGAGTTAATGGGCTGTTTACTTCAGGAGCCACTTCTCCTTTCTGCTGGTGTTTTTAACCCGACGCAGGCACCGCTCCCGATAGCAGGGAGTGTGGTGAGCACCTGTGAGCAGCCTGTGACCAGGCGAGGGCTGGGCCCCTCCAGGCTGCAGGTGCCCCATGGCGGCGGGGCCGGGTGCTTTTCCGAATACATGGTTCCTCTGCCCTTCCAAGCAGAAGTAGGATCCAGGACTCCAGCAGGTCTGGCCCTGCACCTCCTCAGCGGGCCCCGCCAGTCCTCAGCCTCTGTGAGCTGTGGTACGTTCTCTTTATCTTCTGCCCTTTGAGTAATCTTCAGGTACATGGTAATGAAGCTTAATTTAAAAATTACCCCCCCACACACAAACACACCCCTTTACAGATGAACTAAGCCTGGCGAGTGGGTAATTGTTGACGCTGGATACAGGTATAGTTTATGTTTGGTTTGTGTTTGAAACTTTCCATTAGTCATAGTCTCGTTCAGACATTCATTGTGTTTAAGTTAATTCTGATCCCCCTGGTACCTCATGGTACCCATCTAGGACCCATGGGTCTTTTAAGACAGATCATAAACATCAAAGTTTGGAAGTGAGTGGCTTGATACTTTCCAGCTTTTTTATTGTTGCTTTGTGTTCCTCAAAAGTGGTCTAATTTTGGGGGGTGAAAGTTTACAGAGCAAATTCATTTGCACACAGCAGTTTTTACACATTTTGTTTCGTGACATTGTCTGTAATTCCCTCATAGTGTAACAGCTTTCTTTCCCACTTCTTCCTTGAGTCTGCCCTTCTGTGCATTCCTTCCCTTCCCCACCCAGCTGTCTCCCTGTGCAGACACTGCCCTTCTGTTCTCCCACGATTGATCCCTCTAAGGAGTGTATCTACCTGGTGTAAATGTTCAGCCTATACGCCTGTTGTTTGCCTGAAAGCCACAGGAATAAGTTCGGTTCCATCACTGAAGGGTAGCTAGAAGCCACAGACTTGGGGGGTCTCACCAGACTCTTATCAGACCAGTAAACCTCACCTTGCACTGATCCCTTTCCAAGTGGTTGACAGTGGTAGCTGGGCACCATCTAATTCTTCTGGGCTCATGGTCATACAGGCTGAACATTGCATGGTCTACTAGTCCCTTGGACTCATTGCTTCCATGTGTCTTTGGTTTTCTTCATTCTTCTTTGCTCTG
>NW_006921831.1:2392186-2393315 GCF_000298275.1 Orycteropus afer afer
ACAATGCAGTATTGTATATGTAAAAGGATTTATTTTTGTTGTCTGTACCTCTTGTGTCCCTCTCTGTGTCTTCCTCTTCCTCCGTGCCACCATGTTGATCACTCATTTTTGGTACATTGCCTTTCCTTTCACCCAAGTCAGTGCTTGTTGCTACCTATCTAGTAGTGTTTCCTACTTCCCCTCTCATCCCTAGTAACGAACAGAGAACGTTTCATTCCATATGTAAACCTTTCCTTGACTTTTCACAGTAGTGAACTATTGCAATAGTTGTCCCTCTGCGATTGACTTATTTCACACAGCATAATGTCCTCCAAGTTTATTCACATTATATGGTGTTTCACTGATCCTACATCATTCTTCAGTGTTGCATAGTATTCCATTGTGTGTATGTACCATAGTCTGGTTATCCATTCTTCTGTTGATGGGCACTTAGGTTGTTTCCATCTGTTTGCTATTGTGAATAGTGCTGCAGTGAACATGGCTGTGCATCTGTTTGTTCATGTCCTTCTTTTCCCTTCTTTAGGCTGCATACCTAGTAATGGGATTGCTGGATAAAATGGTATTTCTATTTCCAGCTTCTTAAGGAATCACCACTGTGATTTCCACAGTAGTTGTATCATTTTACAGGCCCACCGGCAGTGCATGAGAGTCCCAGTCTCTCCACATCCTGGCCAACATTTGTTATTTTCTGTCTTGCTGAACTTTGCTGTTAGTGGTGAGGTGAGCCAGTATCTCATTGTTCTGATTCGCTTTCTCAAATGGCTAATGATCAGAAGCACTTCTTCATGTGTTTGTTGGCTGCCTGAATATCTTCTTTGGTGAAGTGTCTATTCATGTCTTCTGCCCATATTTTAATTGGATTGTTTGTATTGTTGATATTGAGGTGTTGGGGTTTTGTATAAATTTTAGAAATAAGTCTTTTGTCAGTTGTGTTGTTTCACGGTACAGGTTCTTTTTACTCTTTAGGAGAAGTCTTTTGAAGCACATGAAAATTTAATTCTTAGAAGGTCCCAATCATATAGTTAGTTTATCTTCCACTGTTTGTGCATTTTGGGTAATGCTTGATATATCATCTATGTATGCCATATATTAGGGCCCCTAAGTTTGCCTCTTTTTTTCCTTGATGAAC
>NW_006921831.1:2396257-2443316 GCF_000298275.1 Orycteropus afer afer
TATAAATATTTAAATTTTGTTTCCCCATGAAAATAGGGAGTAAACAGAAAACAGTGAGGAGTAAAAATACACTCCATAAATAAATTTATTGAGTGTCTCACGGAAATAAAAGCAGGACATTCATTTATGTCATGATGGGAATGTGCTGACCAAGTCAAGTTTAAAATTGTAGCTTTAGTGAGAGATTTTGACTCTGGGAGAGATCTTTGGAAAAGTCAGCTCAAAGCTTAACTTTTTGTTTGAACAACAATAAGGCTTGCTAAATGAAATAAACAGAGGCTGGCAGGTGGTAACAAACCGTGACTAATTGAATACTGGATTGTTGACAAAGACACCCTCTGTACTCTGTCCCTTACTGAAGAGGGCTGGGAGGGCTGTGTGTGATGGGTTTGGGCCCTGTGCACAGGGGGACTGTTGAAGGGTCCCATGGCTCTGGTTGGGTAGCTGCAGTGGTATGGGTGTGGCTGGTAGCCATTGCATGTTTGTTATATTATTTTCTTCCTCGGGTTTTCATCTGCTTTTTTAAAACAAATCATTTAGCGTTTTGAGAAAGTGTAAAGTGTTGAAAATTAAAAATGTGTTTTGCTGAAATAAAAAACTGATTAAGAACAAGACAAATGGCATTGAATTGAATACAGAATGATTGTAGGTCCTCTAGTCTCCTTTGGTCTAGTACAAGTTCAAATCTAGTTTGTTTGCCTCTGAAGCTTGGCATTTGGGCTTGGCCAGCATAGCTAAGGAAGGAGGCATAGTTAACCAACAGTCCGCTGCTTCCAGGAGACTTCCAAGCTTACTGTGAACTCCACACTCCGTGGTTGCTTCAGGAGCTTTGGTGAGCAGACTCCAGGTAGACCTGCGTCTGCTGGCTCCTGGGGTCAGTGGTTGTCTCTCGGAATGCACCGAGGTGGAGATGGATTTTTCATTGTGGCAGACGCTGGGACACGATTTGCCGTCTGAAACATTTTTCAGTGTGTAATAAGTGGCATTACTTGCAGTCACTGCTGGGCAGCCATCACCCCCATTTGTTTCTAAAACTTTGTCATCACCCCAAACAACCTCTGTGCCCCTTGAGAGAATTCCCACTATCTCCTTCCCAAGCCCCTGAGAACTATAAGAAACATCGGTGTTCACATTTACTGAGAAAGAATGAGTTTTTATGAAGTAAAATTTACCCAGAGTGATTGATGTACAATATTAGGTGTATAACTTGGTGAGTTTTGGTGGCTGTAAACCCCCAGGTAACCAGGAACTCTAGTCAGATAGAGAGCACGCACCCCTGTTCCCCCATGCCCCCTCGAGTCATCTCCATCCCCACAGACAACCTGTTAGCGACAGCATCCAGGAGCAAAGCTTTGTGCATAGTAGAGGTGCTAATGATTCCAACTCTTCCGTTTGCAGGGATAAAGCCTTCAGATGGCAGATAACAGGTAAGCCCCGGGGACTTCCTCGTTGCAGTTTTAAAATCTCCCTGATGAGCAAGAGCTGAGCTGGCTGCCTGGAACCCTTCCAGTTGGCAGGGTGTGTTCAAGCGCTTGCTGGTGGCTCCTTTTTGAGAAGCTGCTTCCAGCGTGAGGCAGTTTATTTGAACAAGACCACAGGAAGTGCTTCTCCAGTATGGACACTCCCAGACCTTTGTGTGGGGGCTGTCTCGTCAACCCAGCTTGAACACCCCACCGGGTGGAGGCTCTCCATTGTCTCACACCAGCCTCCTGGGCTCTGGGGAAAGAGTGTGTGGGGTTTTTGATCGTTCTGAAGTGTAGTGGGTTCCTTTTTTATTGTTATTTCATTTGTTTTTTACTTTTATCATGGTGAAAACGTACACAGCAAGACATCCGCCAGCATAACCGCTTCCCCATTTACAGCTCAGGGACGTTGGTGGCATTTTTCACGTTGTGCCACCATCATTGCTCTCCTTTTCCTGAATATCCCACCACTGTGAGCATAAACTCAGTGCCCCCCAAACAAAAGCTTCCCCTTTCCCCCTCCCTCCTACCCCGGTAACCTCTAATAATCTTTGGTTTCCGTATACATACGTGTATATATATATAGAGAGGAGCTCTGGTAGCGTAGTGGCTAAAGCACTTGCCTGCTCACCAGAAGGCTGGTGGTTCAAACCCACCAGCCACTCCTCGGAAGGAAGGTTGGGCAATCCTACTTCTGTAGTGATACTGCCTCAGAAACCCAAGGAGGGGTCGCTATGAGTCGGGGCCGACTTGATGGCACATAACAACAACAACATATATATATATAGATACTTGACACACACACACCCTGTCTATGAATTAAGCCTCCCCCCATCCTATCTTTGGTAACCAACAAAGAAATTTCCTTCTCTGTATAAACTTTACTTTGACTTTTTGCAATAGTGGACTAATACAGTATTTGTCTTTCTGTGATTGACTTACTTCACTCAGCATAAGTCCTCCCAGTTCGTCCACGTTACGTAGTGTTTTACAGATTCCACAGCACAGTATTCTGTTGTGTGTATGTAGTGTAGTTTGGTTGTCCATTTTCTGTTGAGGGGCACCTAGGTCGTTTCCGTCTCTGCTGTTGTGAATAGTGCTGCGATGACCATGGGTGTGTATCTGTCTGTTGTATCCTGCCTCTCACTTCTTTAGGATCTATATAGCAGGTTCCTCTTGCTCACGTTTGGTGCATAGTGTGTTTTAGTTTTGGTGAGCGAGGTGTGTCCAGGCATCTTTGAAAACTGTTGGGCCTGTGTTTCTGCAGTTCGTACTTTTTTAGAGATTGGCTTTATGGTAGCTCGCAGAGCTACTGGGCACCGCTGCTTCACCGTGCATGTTGGTTTTGTTTGGTTAGTGCTTTTGGTTTGAGGGCTGGGAGTAGAGTTTTGAGGAAAGGAGTTGTAGAAAAAGACGCTTTGGCTGGGTTTGGGAATTAAATGTGGAGGCGTTGGGGGGGGTGTTAATTTCAGTAACAGAGGAAAGTGTCTGATGACACATGTGCACATCGGCCAGTTCTTAACTTGAAAGGTGGGTTTTTTTTTTTTTTTTGTCTACTTGATCTTTCTTTATAGTAATACTTTTAAAATGTTGTTTTAGTTCTTCAGACGGAGTTCCTTCTGATTCCTTGGAAGCTGCTAAAAATGCCAATAACAAAGGTGAGCTCACCGTACGGGAAAAACTGACGATGGTTTTGCATGAGAGGGTGGGGCACCAACTCTGTGGAAACTTATGTTACAAGAGTCAAAGCACAACATCACACGGCTTCAGGACTGTAGGATGGTTAGTGATTTAAATGAAAACCAGAACCTCATTTCAAAAATACCTTTGTTCAAACTGTATACAAGTCAAGAGAATGGCTTTTGAAACTTTCTGGCTACCCATTGATCAGCCTTGATGTCGAAGTAGCCAGTTGTGTCCGTATCTTTACCCTTGTCCCCCTTGATGATACGAAACAAATTCCAGTGACGTCATCCTTCCTCCCCATTCTTAAATCTGTCTCCACTTCCTACAATTTCTCCTGAATTGTTTGAAAGCAAGCTGTGGCCATCCTGACGCCCTGCAACAATTGTCAGCCTTCTGGACACTGGGCCAAGTCCTCATCAGCATGGTGCCATGACCACGGGTGCGAAAGCCAACACCAGTGCCAGCTTTTTCTCTAATGTGCAGTTGTGTTCATGGTCCCTGGCTTTCTCAGCATGTCCTCTACAGCTGTGCCACCTACATCCAGGACCCCATCCGGGTCCTGCCTGCCTGTGTGTGTCTCCCTGCTCCTAGCGCCCCCTACACACACACATACACACCCCTATCTTGCCTATCCCTGTGACATGTCCAGAGTCTCTTGGCCAGGTACTTGGTGGAGCAACAACCATCTGGCTATTTATCTAGATATTAAAGAGAGCAGGCAGAGTTGTGCAGTTAGACCATGTGAGATCGCCAGCCCCTGGCTGGTCTGCAGGGAGCGTGTCTTACAGGCCCCGTCCTGCTTTGACTTCTTCCTAGAGAAGCTCACAGATCAGGTGATGCAGAACCCTCAAGTTTTGGCAGCTTTGCAGGAACGACTTGAAAATGTTGCTCACACGCCATCGAGCTACATTGAGACGTAAGTACACAGGGGGTGAGGCTTTGATACAACTGACAGAACAAGATGGAACAAGGCACACACCACTCTCCAGTGCCTCAGGGTGGGAGTGAGGGCAGTTTTCCTGGCAGACAATGCCTGCTGCATGCCAGGCCCTGGGCTTCCGCAGGTCATGGGGATGCAGGAGTGTGCACAGTGCCACCTAGGGGGTTTGAGAGGCGGGAGGGACAAGGGGCAACTGGCAGGGGACCAGGCCTGTTCCCGGAACCTCGTGACGTAGCTGAGAGGCACCCTCCTCCCTGACTCACCCACTTTGGCTGTCATGCCAGCATCTTTGCTTTTAGATTTTAGTTTTGGAAGAAGTTTGTGTTCTGGTTATGTTGCATAGCAGATGTGTGGACACCCATCCCTGGGCCCTGCACCAGCTCCTCTCGAGCCCGCCTGTCTTCGTTTTGGGAGGGTTGGGCCATTGCTGGACCTCACCTTACACTGATCCACCTGCCCCCATTGCTGTGCTGATGTCCCTTGGACGGTGACTTGGGGTTTGTCCTTATCCACCGGTTCCCTGACACTGTCTTAGGTGGGGGAGGTTTTGAGAGCTGCTTGAAGACCATCACCCTAGGACTCGGTGATGTTGGCACCGAGCGGAGAGTGAGTGAACGGTGTTTGCTGGTTTCCGGGCTTTAGAAACGGGGTGGGTGGCAGAGGCGTCTGCTGAGGAAACCTCTCGGGGGGGAGGTCTTTTGTCTCCTTCTGATTTGTAGGTGTCCCACAGCCAGGCCATTTCTAAGATATAGGCAAGTGTTGGAAGGCAGGGTGGAGTACTCCTGTGTGAAGATGTCCTCAGCCTGCCTGGGGAAGAGCCACAGTTGTGGGGTGCTGGGGCAGGGGCGAGGCCAGTTCAGAGTGCCTTTTTGTTTGTCCTGTGTGAGGAAGATGGCAGAATTCAGACAGTCCTTTCAGTGGCGTCATTAACGAGAAAAGAGGTGCAGGTGTCAGCGGGTGTGTTTGGTTGATCCTCTGCTTTGTCCTTGTTGGCGGCTAGCAGTGGTCCCAGGATGTTAAGCTGCATGTTTGAGGCTGTCGTGTGCACAGGAGTCGCCAGTGTCGCTGCTGCACGGGGCCTGTTGGCAGGCAAGTGAAGTATGTAAACCAGTCCTCAGAATGCAGGGCCCGAGCCCTGCCCGCTGCGTGCTGATGGGGTTTTGTTCTAATGATAAAAAGGTAGCAGACTGTTTTTAAAGATGTGGGAAAGCATTGAAAGGCAGAGGGGAATCAGCCTTGTCTGGCTCTAGAGGAGAGCGGATGCCATCCTGTTGTGATTCTTACATTTCCCCCTCGCTGTGGTGAGCACTCTGCGCGGTGCTGACTGTTCTTTGAAGTGTGATTGGGGATGCACCAATCCTTTCCACCTGTCAGATGATTTCCAGTTTTTTGCTTAAAGAAATAATCCACTGGTGGATATGTTGAGTTGTTTCCTCAGGGTAAATTCTTAGAAGTGGAATAACCGGAGCCAGAGACCATTCTCAAGAAGCTTGCTAGTAGGCCCTGGGGAGTTGTCTGTCGGAGGATGGCTGTGTTCTCGATCCCGGGAGCACTGGATAGTCAGACAGCAGTCTGGTGAGGGGCAGACGGACAGCGGCCAGTTCTGCCATTCTCAGTCTGCTGGGTGTTTTACAGGCTTGAACCTCTCTTCATGCTGGACCCTTGGTGTGTTTCCTGTTTTCTCCTGTGGGTTTTCATTTCTTCCTCCAGCTTTTCCCTTTGGGCTATTTGTCCTTCATTGAATTTTTCAGTTTTTTTTCATAGTAAGAGTGTTAATTCCACGGAAACCTGCTTTAGTGTCATATGGTTGAGGAGTCTGCTGCCTGGCGTTGTGGGCATGAGGCTGATGCACTCATTCCCTCGTTCAGTTTACCCAAGGCAGTGAAGAGAAGAGTTAATGCCTTGAAACAGCTCCAGGTGAGATGCGCCCACATAGAAGCCAAGTTCTATGAGGAAGTTCACGACTTGGAAAGAAAATACGCAGCTTTATACCAACCTCTCTTTGACAAGGTAAGTGGCTGCTTACGGATGCTGTCAACACACTTTTTCAGTGTTTTTCTTTTCATTATCAAACTTAGAATTTTAAAATGACCATTATGAAAGCACCTCGTTTTGGAAGTCTTGTTCATAGACATTGCAGACTTGTTATCTTACTCCCCGACTTTCCACATAACCTGGCATGAGTCTAATAAGGTCTTCTTCTGCTGCAGAGGAGAGAGTTCATCACTGGCGACGTTGAGCCGACAGACGCAGAAGCAGAATGGCACAGTGAAAACGAAGAGGAGGATAAGTTGGCTGTGAGTCGTTCTTTTCAAAATTGTTACAGATAAGTAACATTTTTGATGGTTTTAGTCACAGTTAGACTTTGCTGAGAAGCACTTTCACAGTTGATGGCAACTTCCTCATTGGATGGGGCTGTTAAGAGTCCTTGTGTGACAGTGACCGTGGGGCAGTTGGTGATGGAGCCATTGGGTTCAGGGCTACAACGTCTGTAGCCCTGTGTACAGTGGGGTCTTGAGATGGGGGGCCAAGAGGAAGTGCAGACCAACTGGGAGATGCCCGTCCATGTCCACACTAATGAGAGCTGCAGTGAGGAATGGCATGGGCTTGGCATCAAGAACATGGTGTTGGAAGCACCTGGGCCATCTTGCTAAGGACTGACAGCCTCAGTGAAACAGCATGCTTTATGTAACAGACCAACCACAGTGGGTCTGGCCAGTGTTGGCTTGGTAGCACTGAGGGTTCTGGTGGCTGCTTGCACTGTTCGTAACCTGTTCACAGACTTTTGCTGGTGATGGGTTCCATTCCAGTGCCACAGAAATTCCCAGAATAACACAAGACTGTCAAGGTGGCGTCTGTCTGACGTTATGTCTGGGAGACAAGGTGCATTTCTAAGTGTGTGCTAGTGTGTGCAGCCATTGTGTTTGGATCTTTTCAAACGTGCACAAGCTGGCCTTCTGGAACCATGGGTGGGAATCAGTGCAGCTAGGAGTCTGGGTTTTTAGTGCTCAAGAAAACCCTACAGCTGTTTATCTCAGAAACTCCCCCATTACTGTTGGCTCATAATAGCCTCATCTGCGGACACGTTCATGGTCTCACATGATGTCTGTTGGTGTTGTGTTTAAATACTTAGCCCCCTTTTGCTTGGGGTCAGGATGCTCTGAGTAACTTTCTTCAATGCCTGCTAATGTTTGCTCATTGCCTGGGTACCGACTCTTACCAGTTGCTTCCTTACAGTTGCATGGAGAAGTTGCTTGGCAGTTTCTTGGGCTGGTTCTGCTATAAGCAATTTTTTTTTTAAGTTGTGATTTAGGTGAAAATTTACAGAGCGAATTCACTTTTCACACAGCAGTTCACATACATTTTGTTTCATGGCATTGACCGTGATTCACCACAAGGCAGCAGCTCCCCTCCCACTTCTCCCAACAGCCACCTCTTCCCTGTGTCCATCTCTCCATGCACCCCTGCCCCCTGAGCTGTCTCCCTGCGCATAAACAGCCCTTCTTTCTTCCATGATTGTATCTACCTCAGGTAAATGTTCAACTCATATGCCTATCTTTTGTTTGGCTGGAAGCCACAGATGTGGGTTCAATTCCAGACCTGAAGGGCGGCTAGGGGCCATAGTCTCAGTTGTTCCACCAGGCTCTATCAGACCAGCAAACCTGCCCCCCCTCTTTATCCCCTCAAATGATTATGAGTTTTGTTCCACATTGCTGTCCCTGTCTATCCAGGATCTCCTACTTAGATCCCTCTCTGAGTGGTTGATAGTGGTAATCAGGTACCATCTAGTTCTTCTGGTCTCATAGTCATATAGGTTGCAGATTGCATGGTGTACCAGTTGCTAGGACTAATTATTTCCTTGAATCTTTGGTTTTCTTCATCCTTCTTTGCTCTGGACGGGGAGAGACCCATTGTTGCATCTAGATGGCTGCTTACAAGCTTTTAAGATCCCAGTTGCTACTCACCAAAGTAGGAGGTGGAACAACTTTTGTGTTGCATGTTATGCCAATTGAGTACAAGCAAATACTTTAAACTGCAACTACTTTTTTTCTCCCAAATTTTAATCCGAGGTCACATTCTTAGTTCGGGTGAGACGTTTCGTTCTGGAGCCGAATTTGCCTGCCTAAACAATAACATCATTTCTGCATATCTGAAATTGCATGTAGGGTTGATGGTAAACTTCTCTCAGGGTGGCCTTTCCTAAAGTCAGGAGCAGGCAGCTTTTCCCAGCTAGAGTGACTTGGTACCGTTTTAGCTGCTCCCTTGAAAGTAATGTTTGAATGCTCCTTCCTTGCAAACGTTGGAATGTTGCTGTGCCAGGCTCAGGCTCGGGCTCTGGAGTTGGCAGAGTCACAGAGGGTTTTGAAAAAGAGTGCAGGGTTCTGAGCTGCCCTGAAAGCCGGTAAACCTGCTGCTCTGTGATCAGGATTCTAGTTTACCTTTTTTTTTTCTTTTTCTCAGGGAGATGTGAAAAATAAAGTAGTCATAGCAGAAAAAGAAGCAGCAACAGCAGAAGAGCCAAATCCCAAAGGAATTCCGGAGTTCTGGTTCACCATCTTCAGAAACGTAGACATGCTGAGTGAGTTAGTACAGGTAATCAAAGCGGTTTTAGTCTTGCCACATTACTTTTTGGGGGCTGCTTATGGACAGCAAGCCTGGAGGATGTTTGGAGTTGGTAGGAAGGCGACTTCTGGGCCAAGAACATGAGTCGTCTTCACCTCGCCCACATGGGGGAGGCATAGGGACGGCGCTAGCCTTGATGTGTGTCTCGTACAGTTCAGCGCTGACCCTGGGCCAGGATGCCACCATTTCACCCCTGGTATCACCAGGGCTGTGGCTTTACTTGCAAAGTAGCCTGTGGTTCTTGGGGAAAGCCTGGTAGGTAGGTAGCCTCAAGACCCCTTCTCTGTCCTGCTGGCATGTGGACAAGTGGGAAACTAGGAGCACATTTGAAGGTGTGAAGTGTGTTGTACTTAAATGTGTGTATGTCAAAGCGCACGTGCGTACACACACACGCACACACTTTAACTTCTCGGGGGTGAGGGTTAGGAGTCTTGGGACCCAGTGGGCCTGCTGTGCAGCTTTGCTCATTGTCGTGCTTTCTCACTGCTTCTCTTGAGGTCTGTTGAAAAAGGGACACTCAGCAGCCTTTCCATTTCTTCATGTCTTTTTCACGGTGAGGTGGTGGACCAGTGTGAAGTTAATGGGTTTGTCTTTGAACTGAGTTTCAGTAGAAGTTTGTGGACTACAGAATTTAGTCCTGCCCTGACTCTCACTGGCTGATTTGCTGACTTGGTTTTGTTGTTAGGTACTCTCAAGTCAGCTCCAACTCATGGCATCCCCATGTATGACAGAACAAAGTGTTGCCCGACTCTGCTCCGGCCTCACAGTCCTTGCCTGAGCCCACCCTTGAAGCCACTGTGTCCATCTGTGACATAGTCTTAGTTGCTCAAAAATCTGGAGACGTGGTCCCATGTGCACTGGGCCACTCAGGCCTCTGGCTGTTAGTACAGGGCTTCTTAGCTGGCCATAGCTGGGTGGTGTTTGCTGACAGCTATGTGGTCATTTGTGTGGAGTTTAACTGGTGTCAGAAGCTGCTTCCTTACCCCTCACCCCTTGTTACGTGCTTGTCCTTTGCTTGAGCCAGTTTTCAGCGACACAGGGAGGGAAGGATATGTTTGCTGTTCTCCTTTAAACCTGGGGAAGGAGCTGACACATGGGAATTGGTGCAGCACCAGTCCTCCTCAGCTGGCTCCCTTTGGTGTGAGAAGGTGAGTGTTCAGAAGACCCGGCTCTACCTAGATGAGAGGGCTTTGAGTCAGAAGTAGGTGGGAACTGTGTCATCTGTAGTCCAGGGCCCAGGACAACCCTGTGTGTGAGCATCACTAGCAGAACTTTGAAGAGTTAACAGTAATACCAGTGCCCTCCACCCCAGGCCACATCAGGGAGGGTTTAAGGGCAGGTGGCCTAGGTAGGCATCAGTGTTTAGAGCTCCTCAAGGGAGTCTGTGCCCAAGAGTTGAAAACCCCCAAGCCGGGGGAGCAGGTGGCAGAGCTGTCCACAGATCAGTGTGGCTCTCACTCTGATGGGTAGGGCCCAGGGGCTGTGGAGGTGCAGGTGCACTGGGCAGGTGGTCTGGGTCTCTGCCTTTTCTCTAGCTCTAGGCTGCATTGAGGTAGCTCCTCTGCGTTTGGAGCAGAAGGGCTGTGGACGTGCTTGTTGATGGCACGTGTTGGGTTGAGGACCTGTTGTTTGATGGGCAGCCTGTATGCCTGACTGTACAGCCGGGTACTTAGTGTGTGTGGGGGGAGGGGTTGTTGCTGCTGAGTTAAGGGCATTGCACTGATATTTGAGAGCAAAAAAACAAACTCTGTGCCATTGAGTTGATCTGACTCATAGCAACCCCTCCTTTGGTTTTCGAGATGGTATCTCTACGGAAGTAGATTTCCCAGTCTTCTTCCCAAGGAGCAGCTGCTGGGTTTGAACTGCCAGCCTTCTGGTTAGCAGTCCAGATGATTTAGGCACTGTATAGGAGGTGGTATTTTAATATAGTTTCTTATTCATGGTCCCCGCACCTGGGTTTGTGTGGGTCTATAAAGGCCTTGCTGCTTGCTGTCTTACAGACTCTGGAATGTGTGTTGTCGTTGCATGGTGGGAGGAGAGAGACTGCTGAGGACATCCTTGGTACTGTCCATAACTCGGAGGCAGATAAGGGTAGCAGGTGCACTGGGTCCCATTCTGGTCAAACTGTAAATCTCAGAGACAGAGCCAGCTCCACGTCTCTTCATTTTGTATTGGAACACATCCAAAATATATCCCCGTGGGGAGAGTTGTCAGATCTGGGGGTCACAGTGTTAAGATCTAGTCCGTAAGATGCTACAGGGCCGGGTCTTTGGGTGCTCAGCTTTGAGTGTCTGCAAACCGTTGGGTGTTGCCTTCTGCTCCGGGATCCAGAGGGTTCTCTCCTTTTAAGATTCTCCACTGGTTGACAGGGCCTCCCTGCACTTGGGGGAGAATGCTGGTGCTTGCTGCTTCCCTGAGGGCGGGATAGAAGAGCCCGGGCCTTGCTTGGAAAGCTTGCTGCTGGTGACACTCACTGAGAAAGCTTAGAGCCAAACTGTACACCCACCCAGCCATGTGCATCAGAGCCTGTACCTGACGGTGACAGATTAGGGACTGACACTCCACACACAAAGTGGTCAGCTGCCTTTGTCATCTGGAGAACCACTGACTGCCTTTTTGTTGTTGCTGTTGGATTGTTTTATAATCTTAAAAGAACTTAAATCAGAAAGTTGACAATTACCAGAATCCACTCTGAAAACTCTGTGTCGCCTCTGGGAATCTTGGGGCACATCTCCAGACAGCAGGTGTAGAGCAGAGACTTGGTTTTACAGCTGAAGCCCCAGGGCTCGCAGACGACAGCTGGAGTGCTGAGCAGTGTGTTCCCTGGTTTTCCTCACGTGGCCTTGCTCAGACCACAGGCTTTGGTAAATTCCGAGTGTTTGCACTGGCCCCTGTGAGCACATGGCCATCGTGGAGACACTCTTGGGTCATATGTACAGACTGCGTCGCATACAGTTTGTCCATGTTCTTGATAAAGTAACCAATTAATCACACATGTACTGGGATTAGTAGCTGACCTCACCACCTTCTGATGCCCAAACTCCAGTCTTCCGAATATTTAATTGGTGGCATGGCTGGCATCAGCGGGGTAGGGCTGGGGGGTCGGAAGTCAGTCCGGACTTTGCTCCGGGCGTTGCAGGTGCTGTCATGGGGGCGATGGTGGTGTCAGTGGCAGAGAAACATGGCAGCCAGCACGTACCACCTCTTTTCTGCCACTCTGCGACTGGTTGCTGGTGAACAGATTTGGTGAGGGTCCTTGGGAGTTGTTCCTTGGCAGGGGCAACATTGCTATTTAGTGTCTGGAGTATGTGCAGGGGTCACATGGTTAGGAGACAGCAGGGGGTGTGCAGGAGTCATGTCAGGAGATAGGGGGTTATTTTTTGAAGTGTTTTTTAAACTTCTCTCTCTCTGTGGTTAGGAGTATGATGAACCAATCTTGAAGCACCTGCAGGATATTAAAGTGAGGTTCTCGGACCCTGGACAGCCTATGGTGAGTACGAGGTGGATGAGAGTGGTTGCACCGCTAAGAGCAAGGGCCTTGGGGTTGGGCCAGACAGCAAACCCTGTCGCTTGTCTGCTGGGTCCACTTGAGCCAGGACTGCTCCCCGGAGAGTTGGAATTCTTAGCAAAGCCCTGGCCTGGGCCCCACACTGACTCTGCCAGCCCAGCGTCTGACTGGCTCTGTGGTGCTGAAGCTGATCTCTGACTGTCACTGTCCTCAGGCCACAATCCAGTCAGTGAGCTCCAGGAGCTTTTGACTCCTCACTGTTCTTTCTGCTGGCCATATGAGTTTGTGTCCTCTCTCAGAGGGGGTGACATCAGACTCCTGCTGAGAGGCTCACAGATTGATGAGGTCCTGGTGTCTGCCAGAAAGGCTTGAATGCACAGGGGGTACGTGTACCAGTGGGAGCAGCACTTCTAGCAGGAAGCCAAGGTGTTGCTTGGAGAATTATTGCAGGTGGAGAAGATTCAAGAATGGTTTCTCAAGGTAACTGATTGTCATAAGACACATCTTTAAAGATGCCTGGCAGTGATGGGCACAGTCCCATGTGGTGCGGGTGTCTGCGGTCTGCCTGCCAGTTAGTGAAACCTGTTGGACCTGAGCTCGTTCTGGTTTCTGTCTGAAGGATTGGTGGCTGAGCGTCCTCTACACTGGTGGTGTTGGTAACAGCTGCCGTTGCGGGCCACAGAGACTGACTGTGGTTCCAGGTTTACATCTTAGCAGCAGAGCCCGGCAGGTTGGCTTTGGTGTGGGGATGGTGGAGTGCTGGGACTCGGAGTTGGTCCCTTCTCTCCTCCCTGTCATGGCTGCAGGCCATCTTGCCCAGCCAGCAACTGAGGCCCCGTGTGAATGGGTCTCTCTGCTTCCAGCCCAGTAGGCACAACCTGATAGATTGGCCGGGTCTGCCCGGTCCCCTTTCTTGGCTACTCCAGCGCCCAAGCTGGCACTGGGCTCGTGGCCCTCTGGGTGGAGTGGGAGCCTGCACTGAACCTACTGCAGACTGAGGCCTTTTGGGGGCCGCAGCCCAGCGCTGCAGGGGGCGCTCACCTCCCCTCCGCTCCCTGTGCCCGGAAGCGCACGCTCGGCTGTGCTGGAGTGCCCTCTAGAGGCCGGAGGCTGCAGGTCCGTGGTTTGCTGTGCTGGTGTGAATTCTCTTCTGTGTGTATTCACGGGTAGTTTAAGAGTTTGTGTGGTTTTCCCTACCCTTCTTTCACGCCGACGCCCCATCAGACTCGGTTTCCTGGCGCTCTGCTTCCTTCTGGTGCGCTTTATTACCTGTGTGTTGGGTCCCTGGGCCCATGGTTCTGTCTTGGCCCACGTGTCCATCAGAGGTTTCCCCCTGCGTCGGGCCAGGGGCCTTGCTGAGTTGTTTTCACTTTCTTAAACGTGACATTGAGGAGCTCTGGTGGTGCAGTGCATGAGGCATCTGACTGCTAACCAGAAGGCGGGCGGTTCAGACTCACCAACCACTCTGGAAGGAAGACTGGGTAATCTACATCTGTAGTGATACTGCCTCGGAAACACAAAGGGGGTCACTGTGAGTTGGAATCTGCTTGATGACGGTGAGTTTGGTTTTTGGATTGGTTCTGTGACATCATATGTGTTTATCATGGAATGTTTGGAGGACACAGGATCATGGAGAGAGAGCATCTGCAGAATCGGCGTCTTCCAGGAAGAGCTGGCGACAGCTTAATGGGTTCTCTGGTCAGTGTTTTTGTTTGTAAACTATTATAATAGAAAATCTGTAGACGTTAAGGTTGCAAGGAAAAGCACAGCAGAGTCCTGTCACTTCAGAAGTGAGCAGGCGTGGCGTGTGCAGTGCAGTGTGTGGCTCCGGGCACCTCCGTGGGCTGCCACACCTGGGCTGTGCCTGTCTGTGCTGTGTGCACATGTCCCTCTCAGAAAATAGGAACGGTGCTGTACACACAGTTGATGCTGTTTTCCCAGTTAACCCCTGAGAGGAAAGGTAGGCTTGGCTGGGGCAGAGGTGTTGGCATGGGCTGTGCTGGGTTTTATTTAACAGATGACGGCCCCAGATAGACGCCCCCGCTTCCCATTCTGAATAACCGCCTCATGGTGAGCAGCTTTGAGCCCTGATCCATGAGGCGGTTGCTGGCAAGATCCTAGTTTAGGTTCCTTTCAATATAATGCCGGGGTCAAAGGGTACGAATGTTCTAAGGCCCAAAGGCGGTTCCGGTATGTTGCTACACTTCCTTTTTTGTTGGTGGTCTGATTCTTAAACTTTTAATTTGCCATAACTTCACCTTGGATAAGAGGTAAAGCTTCAGTACAGAGAAGCCCATGTGCCTGTCCCCCGACTCTGCATGGGTCATTTTTAGACCAAGTGGGGTCTTTCTCAGGCAGAGGGGAGGGAGCAGTAGTGTTAAAACAGCAGTGGCCATGTTTACTCTGCCAGGCAAAAAGACCTTGTTTCACGTTTCTTTAATTACTCATTTGATTGGACTGACTTGTGTATTGAAGACTGTGGGAGGAGGAGGAAGGGGGTGTGTGTGTGTGTGTGTGTGTGTGTGTGTGTGTGTGGTTTTTGATAACTTTGCTGTTCTGAGCATTTAAAGAAGTATTTTTTTTTTAAGTTAACTTTTTTCTGAGTTTATAGTGTTACTGTTGCACTGAGAAGAGCCGCCATTCAGCTGCGTTGCCTGTAAGCCTGGCTCTGCTCAGTGTTCCCACAGGTGGACCCTCAGGTCACGGACAAAGGAACTATTGTTACTTGCATTTACAGATGAGAAAACTTAGGCCAAGAGACAGAGAGTAACTGCCCAGAATCAGTCTTGTCACCATGACGCTAGACTGTATACAATTTGCTGACCCCAGCAGTGCCTTCCTTTCCTTGTTCAGAAGCCCGGCTGGGGTGAAGGTCTTTGTATGTGCTGATTGTTGTGTTTGTCCAGGTAGCTTCTTGGAACAGATCGTTCAGCATAGAATCATTGAGTCAGAGAATGTACCCTGTGGTTCTTTTCTCTTTTTTTCACTTTATCCTGATGCCGTTTCTGTCCTTCATGAAGTGATTTCCAGTATATGTGTGCACCCGCTCTGCCAAGATATTTGCCAGGATTTGGTGTGATTCTTGTCAGCTTTGCCCCCACTGGGAGCATCTTGGATACATGCTGTGTCCTTCCGTGGTGCACATACCTTGTTGACATTTGTTTGTGTTTGTGACCACTACTTTGTGTGTACCCTCTGTCTGTCTGTTCTATTGTGTCTGTCTCTGCAGACTTGCCCAGTGCTTTGTAAATGAGGTGTGGACTTGGCCTTGCTGAGGTTGCAGGAGGGCCAGCACATGCATCCCTCCTCCCTCAACCTCCCACATTCATGGCCAACAGAGAAAGCAAAGCATGTGTCTGCCAGCAAGTGGAGGGGCTGGGCCCTGGTGCCTGGTTTCCCCTGGAGACCGCCATTGGATGTGCTACCTCTCACTTCCTCATGGTGAGAGCAGGTAGCAGGCGGGGCTAGATGTCTCCTGAGAGCTTGATATCATTGAGGGGCTTCCCAAGTGGGAGTCCTGCTCCCCCACTCGTGAGCTTAAGTGTTACCAGTTTTTCCCCAACTTACCACTTGCTTTTTAACTTTGTGCTATTGAGTCAAGGCGTTTTTCTTGTTGGGTGGTTGTGCCTGTGAGCTCATGGTGGTAGGCTTGGGAAAAGCCAGATCCCAATCAATACCGTGGCTCACAACCCATGTTGCCCATGGTGTCCGCATTTCAAGGCGTTGACGTGTGATGTTTTGTTTTCAGTCTTTTGTATTAGAATTCCACTTTGAACCCAATGACTACTTCACCAATTCAGTCCTGACAAAAACGTACAAGATGAAGTCTGAGCCCGATAAAGCTGATCCCTTTTCCTTCGAAGGCCCTGAGATTGTCGACTGTGACGGGTGAGAAAACAACCTTCTGACTTCTTTTTTCAAAAACAGAAGCAAGGAGTGATTTTAGAAGGTTGTAGCTGAGGTAGAAAGGCCGAAAGCAGAATGTCTTCAATTTGCCCAGGAGGCAAAGGGTTAAATGCAGTGGTCTTCTGGTTTGGGGGCGTCATGTGCTATGTGAAGGTTGGGGCGCGTGGCCCAGTGTCTGTGTTCCTGAGGGGGTCGAGCTGCACCTTCTGTAGACACCCCAGCTGGTCGGCACTGGCATCCCACCTGTGTTCACCAGGTCCCTTTGACCACTGTTGGCTTTGGACCTCACCCTGGTGAGTTCACCAGGAGAGACTGCATTTAGAATCCATTTCTCTGGCCTCCCTGGAGACTGGGATTTTTACCCTGGAACTGACCCTTCTGCACTGGAACCTTACACTGAGCTGCACGGATCTTCAGAACGTTAGTTATTAAGGCCTGTTAGACTCGGACGGCTCCATCATGTTGAAAGGTGATTCCTAGGGCTGGGCCATTGTGTAACAAAGGTGTGACCTTGCTAAGAGGGTCCTGAGCAGGTACAGTTCAGAGGTGGCCATGTGTCCCTCTGTCCAAGACGATACACACTGTTCAAAAGAACTCTTGGCTTGAGTGTGAGCACAAGCTGGTTTGGACTGATGCTCTCAGTATTTGCAGCTGTTACCATTGTCCTTGCTCTACGCACGTCCATGCCTTGCCAATTCAGGATGCACGGATGATCCTGCTTAAAATGCAGGCTGGGGTGGGAGTGCCAAGTGCTTGCACGGCCTAGACTTGGTCCAGAAAGTCCTTGTCAGCATGCAGCTGAGGGATCTTGGGGAAGGAATCCTCTGTGGCCTCAGAAGACTGGAGCTCAAGTCCCCCAGGTGGTGGGAGACCCAGCCTTTCCTTTTCACTGACCTTCACGTGGCCCTCACAGGTGGGTGTGGGCCCATACCGGGCCTTGCTCAGTTGGCAGGAAGGTTTTTTGTAGAGCTGTGGTTGGCTGCTGGTGTGTATTTATGATTGCTCTTCCCCTGGGACTGTGTGTCTTGTGACTGCTGTCTGCTGACCTGTGTCCCTGTAGGTGCACTATTGACTGGAAGAAAGGAAAAAACGTCACAGTCAAAACAATCAAGAAAAAGCAGAAGCACAAGGGCCGGGGCACTGTTAGGACCATTACCAAGCAGGTGCCCAATGACTCCTTCTTCAACTTCTTCAGCCCCCTGAAAGGTATGTAGTGGCATGCTTGGGCCGTGTGACCACCTGGCCTGCTGAGTTTGCTGTCTCCAGAGACTTTGGTCCCGGGCGCAATCAAGTGATGGGGGTAGGGGAAGACGCCTTTCAGAAGCCCAGTGGGTTGATTGGCCAAGGTTTGAGGGCTGAGCATGTAGCAGTAGATATGTCATCTTCAGTAGGCTTCAGCAGGAAGGGGAAAGCTGAACTGAGTCCCCACCTGGATTCCCGAGAGGCTCCTGGGCTGGCATACCATGCCTCAGTTTCAGCTCCCAGCACAGATGCTTGTCCACCCGGGCAGGGCAGTTTGTCCTCGGCAGATCTGAGGTCTGTTTTTCTGTTACTGGCTCTCCCCCCACGCCACCACCCTTTAAATTTTTCTTGTGATTTGGGTGAAAGTTTACAGAGTGAATTCATGTTCTATATAGCTGCTCACAATACACTTTGTCTCATGACATTGACTGCAAATTTCCCACAGTGCAACAGCTTCCCTCCCATTTTCTCCCCCTAGCTATCTCTTCCCTGTGGCTTTCCCTGCGATGTACTGCCACCCAAGCTGTCATACTGTGCATACGTGGCCTGTCTATTCTCCCATGATTGATCTCTCCAAGGAGTGTATCTACTTAACATGCCTGTCTTTTCTTTGGCTAGAAGCCACAGGAGTGGGTTCAGTTCCAGACCCAAAGGGCAGCTAGGGCCCATAGTCTCAGGGGTTCCACCAGGATCTATCAGACCAGCAAACCTGGTCCCTTTCCTAGTCGTTGACAGTAGTAGCTGGGCACCATCTAGTTCTTCTGGTCTCTTAGTCATATGGGCTGAGGACTGCTTGGAGTACCAGTCGTTTGGACTAATTGTTTCCGTGCATCTTTGATTTTCTTCATTCTTCTTTGCTCTGGACGAAGAGAGACCCATCGTTGTATCTAGATTGCAAGCTTGCAAGCTTTTAAGATCCCAGTCACTAATCGCCAAAGTAGGATGTGGAACATTGTTTTTGTGTAGTAGGTTATGCCAGTTGAGCTTGATGTCCCATGCAACCATGGTCTCAAGCCCACAGGTTCAACTACTCGCTCCCTGTGGGTAGCTGGCTATAGCCAAGGAGTGACTACAACCTTCTCACTTGTCAGCTTTACTATATACCTGGAAATCCTTATAGAACGTACAGATAAAATTATAGAAACGTTGTCTGTCAACCCTGTGCATGGTCATGGGCACACTCCCTCCTGCATAGACATACCTAGTAGTTGAGCCTGTCCACCCATCTGTAGATCAGTGTTTGCCTTCACTGGCATCATAAGTACTGTATGTGCAAAACGGTTCATCTTTGTTGTCTGTACCTCCTGTACACTGTCTCTGTCGTCTTCTTCCTCAATGCCACTGTGTTGATCACTCACTCATGTTTGGTACATTGCCCTTCCCTTCACCCAAATCAGTAATTCTCTCTACCTATGTGGCATTGTTACTAGCTTTTGAGTGATCTGCCCAAGAGTGATGCCTTCATAGACTGTTACTGTTCATGCACTCATGGAGAACGTATGGGGTTTTCTGGAATCTTCCCTTGTCTGCACGTGGGAAGAAGCTGGTGGTTGTCAGCTGCCGCCACAGCAATCCTGACTTGTGCCCCCTTGTGCGGGGCAGAGCTGCTCCTGACTCGTGGCCCTGTGTGCGTACATGGGGCAGCTACCCCACAGCGTCTCAAGGCCCTGACCTTTCAGAAGCAGATTGCCAGGCCTGTCTTCTAAGGCCCCTCTAGGCGGATTGAGTTGCCAGCCTTGTGGCTTGTAACTGCCCGAGAGGTTCCCTTGGCATTTCTGTTTTGACAAAGGCAAGTAGTTGGTGCTCTGGGTTTTTTTTTTTTTTTTTTTTTGTGATTTGGGTTAAAATTTACAGAGCAAATTCACTTTCCGTATAGAGGTTCACATACATTTTGTCTCATGACATTGACTACGATTTACCACAATGCAACAGCTCCCCTCCCACTTCCTCCCAATAGTTACCTCTTCCTGTGTCCATCCCTCCATGCACTCCTGCCCCCTGAGCTGTCTCCCTGTGCGTAAACAGCCCTTCTTTCTCCCATGATTGTTCTCTCCAAGGAGTGTATCTACCTCAGGTAAATGTTCAACTCATATGCCTTTTGTTTGACTGGAAGTCACAGGTATGGGTTCAATTCCAGACCTGAAGGGCAGCTAGAGGCCATAGTCTCAGGGGTTCCACCAAGCTCTATCAGACCATCAAACCTGGTCCTTCCCCCTTTTTTCTTCCAAATGATTTTGCGTTTTGTTCCACATTGTTCTCCCTCACTGTCCAGGACCTCCTACAGAGATCCCCCTCTGAGTGTTTGACAGTGGTAGCCAGGCACCATCTAGTTCTTCTGGTCTCGTCGTATAGGCTGAGGATCGCATGGTGTGTCAGTCACGAGGACTAATTGTTCCCATGAATCTTTGGTTTTCTTCATTCTTCTTTGCTGTGGACGCAGAGAGACCCATCGTTCCATCTAGATGGCAGCTTGCAAGCTTTTAGGATCTTAGTTGCTACTCGCCAAAGTAGAAGGTGGAACAATGTTTTGTGTAGTATATTATGCCAATTGAGCTTGATGTCCCCTGTGACCATGGTCCTGGGAACTCTGGTTTTTGGAAGAGCAGGTCAGAACTCTGTCTTGGGCGCTTCAGTTTTTTTTTTTGAATCACCCTAACCTTTTTTGGTCAGAGCCTCTGGAGATAAAGATGGGATCTTCAGCTGGTCAAGATGGAGCAGATCATCTTGGTAGTAAATTACTTGGGCATCTTAGCAGAAGGCTGAGAAGACATGGAGTCCAGGCTTGGGCAATGTTGAGATAATGCACATGAGGAAAAAAACATTTTCTCAGTGTTGCTCATGGACAGACCCACCCACACGAATGGCAGCCCGCCGCAGTCAGTGAGAGAGGCTGGGCGCCTGCAAGGAAGAAAGGGGCAGGAGGAGCCACGGTGGAAGTCACATGACTGGGATCTGTGTGGGAATGGAGATGGGGTGCTCAGCCACCCCCTTTGGTCACAAAGCAGCCCTTGTTAGGGTGACTTGGGAACCTGGCCAGTGATGCTGAGAGATGCCTGTTGGGGTCACAGTCTCAGCCTCGTCCTGCACCTGTGCCTTAGATACCTGGTGACCTCTGCCTGGGGTGGGGTTGACACCGCAGGACCCATGCCTCAACGGGACACACGGTGCTGCAGACTGCTGAGGCAGCCCTGTGGGGACAGAACACCACACTAGAGGTCACTGTGAGAGCTGGACTCCAGCGAGGACAGCCTTACATCACTCAGCCCCCGAAGCTGACCAGTCCCCAGGAGGAGCACCTGTGAGAGTTAGGGCCCTGTGGCAGACACCTCAGAGTTGGGTTAGCGCCCAGAGCCTCCTGACACGGCCTTCGCCCTGTCACTCGACATGGTCAAGTGTCTTTCCTGTAGTGCCATGGCAGAATCTAACTTAGCCCCGTCTCCAGGGAGAAGTGCCCCTGCTTGGTGTTGGCGAATGGGTGTGCTCCCTGCAGCGCATGGCTGTGTGACGGGGAGAACCTCTCCACACTCTGCCCGCTTGCCCCATTCCAGATGCACACACAGCACAGAGGGTGTGGGTGGAGGGCCTCAGCCTCACAGGGCTTTTGTGGCCACGACGGTGTCTCACCCTGTTAAGTCTGGGCCACTCACCTTCCCCCTGCCTTACTAGACCCCATACCAGCTGCAGCTTGGGATGCAGGTGGGGTCAGAGGGGTCACAGAGAAGCTGGGACACCTTGGCTCCTATGGCCCGGGTGTGTTGGCGCCGAGGAGGGGAGCTGTGAGACTGTGAGGAAACCCACAGTCAGGGTCTTTGTAACGTGGCTTTGCTGTGCAGTGTCTGTTCTGTCTGTTGGATGAGCTTTCTTTTGGCTCGTGGTAAAATTTTTAGTTTTCAAGTAATACATCTGTGGTTTGTCTATTTCTTTTTACAGCTTCTGGGGAAGGAGAATCACTGGTAAGATTTTTGTCCGTAAAAGTATTATTTTCTATGAAACTCTAGCTCTTAATTTTTATGAATTCATTTTTGCTGCCTCAAAGCTGGTATGTATTTACAATCACTCCCCATGTTGGCTGGAGAGTGGTAGGAATTTCCTGTGTCTGCCTTCTGCGAACATGTGTACTTAGGGCTTCAGGCCACGTTTTTGGGCTCACAGTACGCCTGCATTATGTGAACAGTAGGGAGCTGGTGGTCCCTATCTGCTTCCCTCTGTTGCTTACTGTCATGCTGAGTGGCTTCCAAGGACAGAGTGATGCTTGCCCAGGAATGTGGGTGCTTGGTGGTTTCTAAGTCCAGTAGCACAGGTGAGGGTGAGGCGGGCTGCGGGGCTCAGAGAGCACCAAGCTCACATGCGCTTTCCCCACAGGACGACGATTCTGACTTCACCCTCGCCTCCGACTTTGAGATCGGCCACTTCTTCCGTGAGAGGATAGTTCCCCGAGCGGTGCTGTACTTCACCGGGGAGGCCATCGAAGATGATGACAACGTAGGTGGGGGTGACGTCGCTGGGGCGGGGCCACTGCAAAGCCCAGGTTGTTACCAGGCTACCAGCCTGACAGGTGGAGCTGCCCCCTGGTGTTCTGCTGGACAGTAGACTGCAGGAGAGGGGGCCCTTGTGGCTCAGTCCCCACCTCAAAGGTGCCCAATCCAAAGGTTGGTGGTTCAAACCCACCACCCACGCCACAGGATAACTACGTGCCAATCTCTTGTAAAGGTAACAGCCTTTTAAGTCCTCTGGGACAGTTCTGCTGTGTCACGTGAGATCCTGTGGGTCCTCATCGACAGTACCCCAGCAGGACAGAGGAGAGGAAACTTTAGAAGCAAGTCTCATGTGGGCCAGCCTTGGAGCCTGTGGCCACTGGGAGGTCTGGCCCCCCACACCATGGGCAGTGAGGTACACTCTGCTGGCCTATGATGCCTCCTCCAAAAAGAACAGAAGCCCAGGGTCCGTGGGAAAAACCGCACCGCCTTTCTTGGGCGAGAGGAAGATGAACTCTTCCCTGGCTGTGTGACCTCTGAGTGCGGTCGTCCTGGGACCCGTTCTCCCTCAGGGCCGATCCTCAGGCAGACTGCGCCTCCTGGTGTGTGGAAAGCTGTTCCTTTAGGGCGAGTTCCGGAAGTGGGCTTTGCAGGCTGCTCCACTAGCTGTCTCAGGGTCCTGTGACCGTGGGGGCTGTGAGGTTTCCCTGCCAAGGAGCCAGGTGGGGGCCTGCTTCTCCCTCTCCTCTCCCGCTAGCCAGGGCTTGTCGTCGTCATCTGAGCCTCCTCATTTGACTCTTGAAGTTCAGCCTTTCCTCTATGCTGGGGAGCAGCACAGCTGTGAGTGGGGATTGGACAAGTGCTGTCCCTGCGGTGAGACGGTGCAGTCTGCACCGTGAGGTGCACAAGGACAACACGTGCTGCATGTGTGATCAGTGGCCATGCAATGGAACACACATCTCTAGACCAAGCCACACCCACTGAGGGGGAGTCGATTCTGACTCACAGCGCCCCTAGAGGACAGAGTGGAACTGCCCACAGGGTCTCCAAGGCTGTCAGTCTTCACGAAAGCAAAGCCCAAACCACACCCACTGCAGTGGAGTCCATTCAGACCCACAGCGCCCCTAGAGGACAGAGTGGAACTGCCCACAGGGTCTGCAAGGCTGTCAATCTTATGGAAGCAAAACCCAAACCACACCCACTGTGTGGAGTCAAATCTGACTCACAGCGCCCCTAAAGGACAGAGTGGAACTGCCCCAGCAGGCTTCTTAGGCTGCTGGTCTTTACAGAAGCAAAAACGAGAACCCTAAACTCATTGCTATGGAGTTGATTCAGACTAATAGTGACCTCCTTTGTGTTTCTGAGGCTATAAATCTTTAGGGAAATAGATCGCCCCATCTTCCTTTCGATTCCCAGCACCTCTACAAGACAGTATGAAACTGCCCCAGAGGATTTCTAAGGCTGTAGATATTTATAGATTCATCTTTTTCCTGCGGAACAGCTGGTGGGTTCAACTGTTGACCTTTTCGTTGGTAGTTGAGCGCCTTAACCACTGCACCACCAGGACTTAACTTTAGATCGGTGGCTTCCAAACTTTTTTGATCTACACTCACCAGTTTAAACATTTGAGTCTGCAGCACATGTGTGTTCATATACTTAAACTCCCTGCATGCAGGTACGTGTCTGACCTGCACATGGGTGCTCATTTGGGCCCAGAGTATCCAGCACAGATGTTGCCAGTGTACCATGTCTGGGGGTTAAGAGTGGGGGCACAAAGCAGCCATTTGCATCTGACTCTCAGGCCTGCCGTGTGGAGCCGTGCAAGCTCTTGGTGCGCCACTGTCTTTCTATGTTAAGATGACGGCTGGGCGATGACTCCGGGGTCTTGTAGGATGGATTGAGTTCATCCTTGTGCCTTTAGAGGGGTTAGAATCATGTCAGATACGGTACAGATACCAGGTATACACTAAGAGGGGAGGAGTCAGCCGCAAGAATCCAGGTGAGGGGAGGGAACCCAGGCCACACCCCAAAGTGGCAAGGCGGAAAAGCAGGGGAAAAGACAGAAAAAGGCCAGAGGGACCAGGACAGAGCGAGGAGGCAGCAGTAGGGATCCAGGTAAGGGGAGGTTGGAGAGGTTTCCAACAGCTAAGGAAGATGGGGCAATCTACTTCCGTAGTGATACTGCCTGGGAAACCCAAGGAGGGGTCGCTATGAGTCAGGTCTGACTCGAAGGCACATAACAACAACAACAACAAAGGGAGACAAACTTGTCTATTGGTTTGTCCTACTGTGGTGACATGTTGCTGTGAGTCTTTAAGGCTGTGCCACCAGTGTTTTCAAACCCAGCGAGGTGTACACGGTACAGAGTTATCAATGCAGCTTGCAGACTGAGACAGGTTAGGAAGGAGTAGGCCATCCACTTCTCAAAGAATTGAAGGAAAACCTTATAAAATAGCAGAGAAACTATCTGATATATTACTGCGCAACTTTACGAGTAGTCCAGAAACATTGTCCAGTAGGGAGGAGGATAAGTCATTTAGGTTAGAAGGCTCTCAAAATAGGACCACGAAAGAGTTGCATCATCAGAGTAAAACCAATCTTAACTCATGGATAAGGTAAAGCTTTCGAGACCTCCATTTTCTGTCATGTTGTTTTTATGTGCCATGGTGTCGGACCTGACTCAGAGCAACCCCTCCTTGGGTTTCCAAGGCAGTATCACTACGGAAGTAGATTGCCTCATCTTCCGTCCAGGGAATGGCTGGTGGGTTCGAACTGCCAGCCTTCTGGTTAGCAGTCAAGTGTCTTAGCCACAATACTATCAGAGCTCCCATTTGCTTACATGGCACCCTCAAATTGAGGAGAAACACCTGCAGACATCCATTGATCATTGGAACATAGAATGTACGAAGTATGAATCTAGGAAAATTGGAAGTTGTCAAAAATGAAATGGAACGCATAGTTGATATCCTAGGCGTTAGTGAGTTGAAATGGACTGGTTTTGGCCATTTTGAATTAGACAACCATATGCTCTGCTATGCCGGAAATGACAGTTTGAAGAGGAATGGCATGGCATTCATCATCACAAAGGATGTTTCAAGATCTGTCCTGAAGTACAGTGCTGTCAGTGATAGGATAATATCCATATGTCTATAAGAAAAACCCGTTAATACTATTCAAATTTATATACCACCCACCAAAGCTAAAGATGAAGAAATGGAAGATTTTTGTCAACTTCTGTAGTCTGAAATTGACCGAACATGCCATCGTTGTTGTTGTTGTTATGTGCCGTCAAGTCGGACCTGACTCATAGCGACCCCTCCTTGGGTTTCCCAGGCAGTATCACTACAGAAGTAGACTCCTTCTGAAGAGTGGCTGGTGGGTTTGAATTGCCAGCCTTCTGGTTAGCAGTCAAGTGCCTTAGCCACTACGCTATCAGAGCTCCCATAGACCGGTCAAGTGAAGCAGTGGAAGTGGAGAAGGAACAAAGTAATATGTAACTGGCTGTGATCAATTGTTGTGAACCTCACTACACTTGGGAACATGCCATCAGTATGTGTTAATTATCACTGGTATCTGGAATGCAAAAGTTGGAAACGAAGAATCACCGGTAGTTGGAAAATTTGGCCTTCGTGACAGAAACAATGTTGGAAATCACATGGTAGAATTTTGCAAGACCAGCGACTTATTCATTGCAAATACATTTTTTCCAACAACATAAACAGTGGCTGTACACGTAGACTTTACCAGATGGAACACACAGGCGTCAGATTGACTACGTCTGTGGCAAGAGACGATGGAAAAGCTCAGTATCTTCGGCCACAACCAGGCCAGGAGCTGATTGTAGAACAAACCATCAATTGCTCATATGCAAGGTCAGCTTGAAGTTAAAGCCAAAACAAGTCCACGAGAGCCAAAATATGATCTAGAATATATCCCTCCTGAATTTAGAGACCATCTAAAGGATAGATTTGACGCATTGAACACCAGTGACCGAAAACCGGAAGAATTGTGGGATGACATCAAGAACATCATCCATGAAGAAAGCAAGAGGTCACTAAGAAGATGAGAAAAGAAGACCAAAGTGGATGACAGAAGAGACTCTGAAACTTACCCTTGAGTGGAGAGTAGCTAAAGCAAATGTAAGAAATGACAAGGGAGCTGAACCAAAGATTTCAAAGAGCAGCTTGAGAAGACAAAGCCAGTTACTATAATGTGCAAAGACTTGGAGTTAGAAAACCAAAAGGGAACAAGAGGCTCAGCATTTCTCAAGCTGAAAGAACTGGAAAAAATTTAAGCCTTGAGTTGCAATATTGAAAGATTCTATGGGAAAAATATTGAATAATGCAGGAAACATCAAATGAAGATGCAAGGAATACACAGAGTCACTGTACCAGAAAGAACTGGTAAATCTTCATCCATTCGGGAGGTGGCATATGATCTAGAACCAATGGTATTGAAGGAGGAAGTCGAAGCTGTAAGTGAAGGAATTGGCGAAGAACAGGACTCCAGGAATTGACGGAATACCCACTGAGATATTTCAACAAACAGATGCCCCACTGGAGGCACTCACTTGGTTATGACAAGAGGTTTGGAAGACAGCTACCTGGCCAATTGACTGGAAGAGATCCATATTTGTAACCATTCCAAAGAAAAGTGATCCCACAGAATGTGGAAATTATCAAACAATATCATTAATACCGCACACAAGTAAGATCTTACTGATATAAAAACGGTTGTAACAGTATATTGACAGAGAATTTCCAGACCTGCAAGCTATTCCGAAGAGGACGTAGAGAACAAGGGATATCATAGCTGTTGTCAGATGGACCTTGACTCAAGGCAAAGAATATCAGAAAGATGTTTACTTGTGTTTTATTGCAAAGGCATTTGATTGTGTGGATCATGACAAATTGTGGATAACATTGAGAAGAATGGGAATTCCCGCACACTTGATAATGCTCATGAGGAACCTGTTCCTTGACCAGGAGGCTGTCATTCAGACAGAACAAGGGGACAATGCATGGTTTAAAATCAAGAAGGGAGTATGTCAAGGTTGTATCCTTTACCCATATTTATTCAATGTATATGCAGAGCACATAATCCAAGAAGCTGGACTATATGAAGAAGAATGTGGCATCAGGATTGGAGGAAGAATCATTAACAACCTGCGATACGCTGATGACACAACTTTGCTTGCTGAAAGTGAGGATGACTTGAGACACTTACTGATGAATACTGAAGAACACAGTCTGCAGTATGGAATACCTCTCAATATAAAGCACAAAAGTCCTCACAACTGGACCAATAAGCATCATTACAATAAGTGAAGGAAAGATTGAGGTTGTCAAAGACTTCGCATTGCTTGGTTCTACAATCGACGCCAATGGAAGCAAAAGTCAGGACATTAGACTACATATAGCACTGGACAAGTTGGCAGCAGAGGAACTCTTTCAAGTGTTGAGGAGCAAGCATGTCTCCTTGAGGACTAAGCTGCACTTGATACAAGGCATGATATTTTCAATTGCCTCATATGCATGTGAGAGCTGGACAAGGATTAAGGAAGACTGGAGAAGAATTGATCCTTTGGAGTTGTGGTGCTGGCAAAGAATATTCAAAGTACCATGGACTGCTAAAAGAACAACAGATCTGTCCTGGAGGAAGTTCAGCTGCAATGCTCTTTCAAAGTGAGAATGGCCAGACTTTGTCTCTCCTACTTTGGTCATGTTGTTAGAAGGGACCATCCCCTGGAGAGGGATGTCATGCTTGGTAAGGTCAAAAAAAAAAAAAATCGACAAAAGAGGGTAAGGCCTTCAACAAGATGGATTGACATGGTGGCTGCAACAGTGGGTTCAAGTATAGCATGGATCGTGGAGCTGGCACGGGATCAGGCAGTGTTTGGTTCTACTGCACATAGGGTTGCTGTAAGTCGGAAACGACTTGACGGCACCTAACAACAACAGCAGCACTAAGAGCTCATTAACAGACGAAAGGAGTACCGGGCCTGGTGTTGGATCCCTGTGCCCCGTTGCAAAACCATTGCTCTGGACAAGTGGTCGGTAGACCGTACAACCCCTTGTGGGTCTTTTAAAGGAGCAACTCCTCCAGGGTAAGATAGGACATTCAGATCTTCGGCAGCACGGCCTGGAGCTTGTTCACTCCTGACCCAGCAGGCCCTCCCAAGTCTCCTTGCTTCATGACTGCGGACGGCCTTTTTCCTTGTCAGGGCCCAGCTGGAGGAGGATACTTAGCAGGGGAGGGAGGAGGGGCTGCTGTGTGGTCAGAGGGTGGCGGTAGGGTGCTGACCACAGCAGTCTTCTCAGTTCCACAGGGACGTGTCTGAAGAGCGTGTGTGTGGGTTCAGGAACAGGGAGGGCTGCTCGCAGCAGAGGAGCTGCCCCAGTGGTCTCAGGCCTGGGCTGCAGTTTGCATTTGGGGTCTGTATCTGATCTTACAGTGTGAGGGAGTCAGTTTCGTGGTATCTTTGGACTCTGGAGTCTTGAATTTAGGGCCAGCCACCTCTAGTTGGGACGTCCTCCCAGAGGGACCTTTTTTATGACTTGCTGATGATTTCATTGTGATTCCGGTAGAAGTTGATAGAGCATGACCAAAGTAGGAGAGAGAAAGTCTGGCCATTCTCACTTTGAAAGAGCATTGCAGCTGAAATTCCTCCAGGACAGATCTGTTCTTTTAGTAGTCCATGTTACTTTGAATATTCTTTGCCAACACCACAACTCCAAAGGATCAATTCTTTTCCAGTCTTCCTTAATCCTTCCTGTTCAGCAGTTCATAGACGTTTTTCTTTGTGACGTTAACTGTGATCCCCCAGTGTAACAGCTTTCTTCCCACTTCCTGTCTTTCCCGTCTTCCTGGGTGGGCATACGCTGCCCTTTTGATCTCGTGTGGTTGATTATTCTAAGGAGCGTGTGACTCCCTGGTGTGATTGTTCATCTTACAGGCTTGGCTGTTGTTTGGCTAAAAGTTCAGCCATGAAGGCGTGTGAAGTTCAGGCCTGAAGTGTGTTCAAGGGTCACAGGCTGGGAATATCAGACTAGTAAACCTGGGCTTTTGTGTGATTTTGAATTGTTCCATGTTTTTCTCTCACTCCGTCCAGGACCTCTTATCGCGATCCCTTTCACAGTGCTCGGCAGTGGTAGCCAGACACCATCTAGTTCTTCTGTTACCAGGGTCCTAGAGGCTGGGGTTCCCTTGGCCCGTTCATCTTTGTTCTGCCTCATTTAAGATATTTAAGTTCAAGGTTTTATGATGTGTCTACTAAGTGAGATTTTGTTTCACCTTGTATGAGGCATAATGTAACATGATGGGATTCCTGTACATGATAGTGTGGTGCTCTTGTCTGCCCACTGGGCTTGCAGTGCCACCAGGAAGCCCAACACTCATGGGACCTGGGGGCAATGTCCCTGCTGGCTGACTCCTTACTCTTGTTGGAGTGATTGCCAGGAATTGGGAACCCATTGGAGCAGCAGGACTTACACTGATGGCTCTTTGGCTGAGCCGGGCCCAGGAGATGGGAGAAGAGGGCTCTGTCCCCCCAGCTGAGGGGCTCCTTACAGGGCTGTGTCTCGCTGGAGGCTCCCATGGTTGAGAGATCTAAAAGTGATTTTTCTTCCTCCCCTTTTTTTTCAGTTTGAAGAAGGCGAGGAGGGAGAAGAGGAGGTAAGAAACAGTTCCTGAAACCCTGTCATCTCCCCGGAGCATCTCTCAGTGTTAGGCCCGCCTCGTGTGAAACAGCCAGATGGATACATAGCAGTCTCACAGTGTGTGTCCTTGTTGACCTTGCAATTGGCTTTTGAGAACATACCATCTAAAAATGTAAGCTTTTCCAGAACGCTATTCATTTCCTGGTTAACGGTGAGAACAAAATGTCCCCTAGACTGGTCTTTGGTGTCCGTACAGAGGAAGTGCCGTAGTCAGCTATGGAGCTCCAGACCTGCCTTTTAAGGGAAACATTACCTGGGTGGGTGGTGACGCAATCCTGTCTGTTTGCTCCTTTTACTCCAGGAATTAGAAGGTGATGAGGAAGGAGAAGAAGAAGAAGATGCCGAGATGAACCCCAAGGTTAGTGATTTGGGAGCCACCTAGGTGTGCTTGCTATGCTGTGGAACTTCGCACAGTTGTGTGCTGAAGTGTAAAAGATCAGGAAGAACCCTCCCTAAGGTCCTTTTAAAGCCCTGGGTTATGTGCGTAAACTCGGTCCATAGGGCAACTTTATCTTCCAGCTCCTAGATTCTTTTAAGGTAATGGCTAAACTGACGATATGGGCAAACCTTTTTATTTTATTTTTATAAAAGGTGTAAAGATGAGTTGGGGGGAGTGGTAGGAAAGACTGTTTCTAATGACCAGCACAATGAAATGGTAGGCACATTTTGCAGTTCTTCTTGGGCTGCTAATACTCAGAAGATAAACGTAGGTATACATTTCATAATTTAAATTGGCAAGCTGTAAGAAAGACAGCAGGTTTTGAAAATGAGTGGGCGCTGCCATTAACTGTACCTTTAAAACCGAACGTTCGCTATGGTATCAGATTAGCTGGACTCAACACGCTTTGCCATTTCAACTATACTTTAAAGTCCAGAGCTGCTTTGATGCAACCAAAAGGCCGTGGTGAGAATTTAATCTGATTTTCTAGCATGAAGTAACGTTTGTAGCTTACTTGCCTCTTGGAATTAAACATATTGTGGGCTGTCAGCATACTAACATCCCCTGGCTTTTTGTTTCTACATCTCTGTTCAAGTCCCTGTTTGTACTCCTGGTTTTTGCCCACAGTGGAATGTGCTCTAAGCGATCCGTGTTGTCACCTAGTCCTGTACCAGTGTGTTCACAGCCACTGCTTCCTGAATGTGTCTCAGTTCTCAATGCTGCTGTCACAGAAATGCCACAAGGGGCCTTGAACAGACAGATTCGTTCTCTCTGCTGAGGAGGCTGGACCCGCATTCAGAGCACCACCGCGGGCAGCGTTCTGTCTGCCAGCTCTGGAGGAGAAGGTCCTTGTCTCTCCGGCTTCTGGTCCCGGTCTTTAGAGACCTTCGCCGGCTCTCTCTGCTCTCGTTTTCATTTCCTTTCTCTCTCAAGAAAGATTGACTTGGGCTGCACCCTGCACCCTCCCTCAGTGTAACAAAGACAGCCCATTCCCAAATGAGGTGACAGTTGCAGCCATAGAAGTCCAGATTTACAACACAAAGTTAGTGGGGACACAGTTCAACCCATAGCATCCCACCATTTGGACCCAAAATTTCATGTCCTTGCCACACACAAAACACGTGCCCCCCATCACATTGGAGAATTCTCACATCAACTCCAAGTCCAGAATCTCATCTTCTGAATCATCTCAGTCAGATCTGGGTGAGACTTCAGGTGGACCCCATCCTGGGGCAGGCCTCCTCTTCATCTGTGAACCCCTGAGATCAGGAACACAAGCTTTCTGCTTCCAGAGTACTATGGTGGGACAGGTCCAAGGTAGACGGTTTCATTGCAAGGTTCTGGGTAGAGGGCCTGGACCGAGGACTTTGGCTCTGTCTTCCAGGCCCACTACTGTGGCAACTCTGCTTGTTGGACAGGTCCCGTCCTTCTGTCCTTGAGCATGGTAGCCACCATCCCCTTGGCATACCTTAATGGCAGCACCACATTCCAGAACCAAGTTGTCAGAAGATCCAGTTCTTTGAAACCTAGGAGGCTGTGGCCCCGCCCTTGAATCCAAGAAGGCCCCGCTTCCCCTGCTCCTCCCAGCAGTCCTGCTGGTCTCTGGGTTCCTCCGGGGAGGGCCTTCTCTTGAGGAACAACTGATGTCGCTCCTCGGGCCTGTTGCCCACCTGTACGGTTTCACGAGGCCCACAGCTCTCTTCCTTCGGTTCTTTCTCCGTTCCCCTCTCGCTGAGCCATTGGGTTTCTGCTGTGCTCTTTAGTTAGGCCCGTCAATCACAGGCTTAATCTCTGTAACAAAAGACCATTTAGCCACATTCTTGGTGAATGAGCTGTGACTTGGGTCCTTGGTTTGTACAACAGAATTCTCCAGATCTTCAAGTTGTTTTCATTTTGCACAGTTGATCTCCGTCCCGTTCCTCTTGCGTTTTACTGTAAACACCAAGGAGAAACGGTGCAGCCTCTTTAAGATCTAGCTTAGAAACCTCTTCAGCCAGGTATCCACGTTCATTGCTTACAAGCTGTCCTTCCCAGCAGACTTTGGGGCATCGTTCAGGCCCATTCTTTGCCACTGCATCGAAAGCACCACCCTTCCTCTGCGGTCCAGTCACACGTTCATCGTTTCCTTGTAAGGTCTGTGGGAGACATTGACCCTCCACGTTTCCAGGAGCAGTTGTTGCTGGTGCCGTAAGTGTCCTGAAAGACGAGAGTGGTCCTCTACAGTCCTCAGCTCCTCATTTCCTCCTGAGCCCTCACCAGAACTGCCTTTGACAGTCAGACTCTTCAGGGCCCTCTAGGCTTGTACTGTATGGCACCTTCCACCCGTGATCTGGTTCCCAGAGCACTTCCATGTTGTAGGTGTTTGTTGCAGCAGCACCAGGGTCTGTCTGAAGTGTCTGGTGCCCCTGTAACAGATGGTGCAGGTGGGTGGCTTTAACGCGCCCGCTGCTTTTCTCACAGTTCAGTAGGTTAGAAACGTGGACTCGGTGAGCTGCCTCCAGGGGAAGGCTTTTTCTCTCCTCTCCGTGTGAAGGAAGGTCCTTACCTCTTCGGCTTCTGCTTCCTGCCTCCGTGCAGAGCTCCACGTGACTTGGCATCAGTCTCTTCCTCCAACTCTGTTTCTCTTTCTTGCTTAATCTCTCTGTATCTGGAAAGAGGTGGACTCAGGACATGCCCTCCACTGATCCTATCACATTAACATACAGATGGGATTATAACCAAGCTTTAGAGGTTGGGGCTTACAGTTTATCTTGGGGGCCTATTGTCAGGTAGCCTAGTGCCTAAGGCACTTGACTGCTAACCAGAAGGCTGGCAGTTCAAACCCACCAGCCACTCCTCGGAAGGCAGGTTGGGCAATCTTATTTCCATAGTGATACTGCCTCAGAAACCCAAGGAGGGGTCAGTATGAGTCGGATCCAACTCGATGGCAGTGCGTTTTTTTTTTTTAATTTAACTCAATAGAACCACGTGGTCAGTGGCGCTTTCTCAGGGAAGTACAACAGAAGGGGCGGCTGGTTTCAGATACAAAACCTGCCACATGTGCACTTGTCTGGGGTCATGCAGGTGGGAAGGGCACTTAGAAGCCCAAGCTGTGGGTCACGGGAGGCAGGCCTATGCACAGTGTGGGTGGTGGGAGTGGCTGAGGGGCCCTGAGGCCTGGCCTCGGCCTTTCCCAGCCGCAGTATGCTGGGCAAGATAACAAGGCCTGTCTGTTGGTTGGGCGTCAGTGGTGATGTCACCTCGTCTTAGGAACCTGCACACCAGGTGTGTGTGCAGCTCGTTCTGCCCTCTGGGCCTCAGGACCTATGCTGGTCTTGACCACAAAGCCGACTAGAAGGTGGCGGCGCACACGCCCTTGCGGGTCTGTCCTGGGTCTGTCTGAGTGGTCGTCTGTCTGGTGTCCGGGCTCTGTTCCTCGGGGCCCCTTCTCTTGTACCTGCTTTGCTTCTCTTGTGTTAGCTACCTGCTGTCTCCTCACACCACCTTGTCTCTGAAGGAGCGTCTCAGCCACCCATTGACGACAGGCAGTGACGTAGTGAGTCTTGAGTCCTGAACATGGAGTAGCAGGTCCTGACCTTCTTGCCTCCCTGATGGGGTTGGTGGCTGGGGTCAGGGAGGGGCATCGGGACCAACTCCCAGCCCGTCCCATCCTGGAGGACTGACTCCAGGGTCAACACGTCCTGGTTCTGTTTCTTCCTGTGAACCCCCTCATGGTGTCCACACATGAGGGTCTGCACAAGCAGGAAGGAATGTTTTTGGTGTTGGAAGGAGGAGGCAGTTACCAGGGAAGTGAGTGTTTCCTGCCCGTTTCTAGAGCTGCATGTCCAGGCCAGTGGACCTGTCTCAGGTTGAGTAGGCAGCAGTTCTTCCACATAATGAGACGTTGATGCCGCCGCCTCCTGTATAACTTGGTGCATTTCATTTTCTTTCATGCTGACAGTTCCTTTCCGTTTTTTTCCCGTTTAGGTGTAATTTTTGTCTGTTAGTCATTCATGCGTTTCTAGGTAAGGTGGAATTCCGTTCATACCTACTTCCCACACTGCTTCTTTGTACTTGACCCACTCTGTTGTCTTGACCCTGGGTAAAGCGCATGCAGTGGGTGATGAGTACGGCACGGTATCTGCCAGAGACAGGGTTCATGCCAGCAGTCTGCTGGGTACACTTAGAGACAGCTCCAGGAAGGCCGCCCGCAACACACAGCAGGTTGGTTTGGTCCTTGCTTCCTGGACCCAGCGTTTCTTGTGCCTTTCCCTGGATGGAGACTCTGCCCTCCAGGAAAGGGCAGAGGAGAGGCGTCTGGGGAGGTCAGCCACCCACAGGTGGCCATGCATACAGGGTCTTCTGAAGAGCCCCCTCCATTTGGGCTCCTCAGCCAGATTGGGCTGCATCCCGATGGGTTAGTGGCTTTCGCTGCTGGTCCCTGTTGATGCCTTGAGTGTTTCACGGGGTGTCTGTTGGCCGTCTGTAATTCTTCAGTCAGAGTGCAGTGCAGATGGACAGGCACACGCAGAACCAGAGTCGTCTACTTGACAGTCTCCTGGTGTCTGTGGGTGTAAGGCTGATGGAGAGCGTGCCCTGCTGAAGACAGGAGCAGCAGTGTTGGCTGGAATGAGTGTCCGATGTGAGGGGAAGCTGCGCCGCTGTCGCTGCCCTAAGCCCTGCTCTGCTCCTCCTGCTTCAGGACGCAGGACCATCCTGGCAAGGGCCAGAGTGGAGGCAGGAAGCCGTGAGAGGAGCAGCCATGTCTGGGAGCTCTGGACAGTGCCCTTGTGTGGAGCTGGGCTCTGCCCTGCTACCTTGAGTGGCCACCTAGCCTGTACCCTGGGAGTCTGGCTGCCTCTAGTCTCCCCCCATCTGGGGCTGGCTTTGTAGGAGAGGAGGAGGCTGCTGCAGATTTGGACTAAAACGTGGTGGTGAGATGATGTCAGCCTGCTTCGCAGTTTCTCTTACGTTCTCCAGGGCTCTGCCTGGTGGCAGGCCTTCCTACCCTCAGGTGGCTGGTGAACCTACCAAACCATGGCTTCTCGAGTCTCACATTCAGGCCAGTAGCATGTGGAGAGGAGAGCATTTCATGTTCATACGCATTTGTCATGTGTCATGAGTCGCCAGCCTGAGTGCTCACATAGGTGGTGGCGCGTCTCCTCACCCTCCTCAGTGGTCCAGCTGGGCAAGTGGTCTCTCAGTTGTGATGTAGAATACACTTATCTCCCTTTGCTGGGGGGTCATTCAGCACCAAGGGATGGGCCCTGGTCAGTCTGGGGGAGTAACAGCGGCCGACAGGTGGGAAACCACGGGCACTACCCGCCATGTGTCCCACATGCAGACACACTGGGGCTCTGCCGGGTTGGCGCTGTCCTTGGCATGGGCCCAGATCACAGTGGGGTTCTGCCGCTCGTCCTCAGGAGGCCAGTGGCAGAGCAGGCACCATTCTGCCCAGTGGTGTGCCTCCGTGGGCGCCTGGCCTGGGGACACAGCAGCCCACCTTGGACATGCTGGCCCAGCGCTTTCCTCAGGGGGCTCCTAGGCCTCTAGACAGGCCGTGGACTGGTCCTGTTTGCTTTCCACTTGCTTGTAGTAAGGACTGTGGCCTCTCCCCCAAGTTAATGGTTAGACTTCCTGTGGTAGGACACAATACGTAATTTATTCAGTGTAATAATATAAATTAGACAATATCGAGTTAACAGCCACGCAGAGAGAGAGAGTGGAAGGCTGCCCCCACCACCACCCTGGCGTCTGCCTAGTTCCCACTGTGTCACACTACAAAGCTGTGTTACGGGCTTCCTGTTTATTAGCCCAGTTTCTTTCTGCACACACCTGGGTGGAAGTGGACACAACATACTGGGGCCCAGGCCGGCAGGCTCTTCCCCTTTGTAGGCTCCCTTTGTTTGAAGCCTGTATTCTGGGCAGCGCTCAGCTGCACGTGTGACAGGCAGCAGTGAGGAGGCCTTCCTGGGGGGCTGGCCAGTACCTCGCTGGGCCTGGGCCAGCCGTGTGTGCTGTTTCTCAGGGCAGTGACTTAGCCCTCTGTGTCTCAGCTCACCCTGCGGCTTGGTTTCCCAAGTAGGAGCTGGAGGTCCAGTGAACGCTGTCAAGGGTGCTGCCACCATTCCCAGCAGCCTTTGGAGGCAGGAAGTGCAGGAATCCCGTGGCCTCCCTGCATGTCAGGTGATACAGTCAGTCATTGTCACTTCGCAGTTGGAAGCCATAGTCACACACTAGCTTATTGGTACAGAAGCCTTAGCGGAGCAGGTGTCTATCCTGCTCCATGGGTGGCCTCTTCACACAACTCCCAGGGCTGCCAGCTTGGTGACCAGGCAGCCACAGGTTCCCTCTGCCCCTGTCCTTTTGACCCCGTGGCCAGCACGTCTCTGAGACAAAGGCAGTCCCATTGTGGCTTTTCTGAGAAGAGGTAGCTGGCTGTTTGGTTGCCCTTGTTGAAAGCACATGTGCAGGAAGCGGTTTGTGTCTCTGATGAGAACCTGAGGAGGTCTCCTGAGACGCTGTCCTCTTTCCTTCCTAGAAGGATCCCCGCCAGCCCGCCGAGTGCAAGCAGCAGTGACAAGAGGATCGTCGGGACACCTCAGCTGGCCCTGCGGCGGCCAGCCGCGTTGACGGCGCTCACACCTAACGTTTTCCCGTGCATGGTTTTCACTCACCTTTTTCTTTCTCTTTATTATTCGGCTTAACTTGTACAGTGGCAACTTGATTGGCAGTTCAGAAGTAAGGAGAGTCTGTCCGCCACCTCTGTTGCCTTGGGCACCTGGGCTCAGTGTGCTTCCAGCCCTGCTCTTGGGTGTGGAGAGACCACGAGGGGAGGACAGGGGTGGGTGGGGCAACAGGCCACTCGCAGGGACGGGGGCTGCCCAGCATTTGGACTCTGCTCCCCTTCCTGCGAGGAAGCCCATGCCCCCTGTGCTGTCCATGAAGCTGGTGCCACCTGTTAGGGCTTGTCCCTGAAGAGCCGGGTAGATCAGGTCACTCTCCTTAAGACGTTTCTCTCTGTTTTCCTTTCTCGGGGGCTGGGGCGGGTGGTGGCATACACCAACTCCCAGGTGACAGCTTTATCAGTTCATTTCCATGTTTATTTATTCATCCACATTCATAAGGCCTTGGCACTCAGGTTGGGGCTTATCCTTGCGATTTCCGAAGCCGTTGTAATGACACCTGGCGACTCGCCCAGGAAGGTGTGGCTTGCACAGCGGTAGCTCAGCCTGTGTCGAGGGGGCTAGCCGGGGCCTGCTTCCATGACGTGCAGACCGCTTCTCGCTGTGCAGGTTGAGGGTTTGTAGCCCAAGTGTGGGGACATGTTAGTCTCCAGCTGGGGTTGAGGGGCTCATTGGGTCCAGCGTGTGAATGTCGATCTCGTATTCAGCAGCATATCACTTCTCGCCTCCACCGCTTATTTTTTTTTCAAAGCCCTGGATCCGGTGCGACCTGCTCTCAACTGGTGTGCGGTGGCCGTCCAGGCATTGGCGCCCGCTGGCCAGGCACGTGGAGCGCACCCAGCCTTTACCTTCTGGCCCACGTTTGTATCTGAACATGGTGTTCCAATTTGTACAGAATAGTTAGAATATTCTATTAAAGTTGTGAAGATGAAACGGCCTCAGTCTGCCTGTTTGCAGGGAGCTGAGGGTGTTCACCCTCCGCTCCTCCCTGAATGTGGCGACACGCTCTGGTGGCCTCTTTTATGCAACACTGGGTGTTGGTGAGCTCCAGGCCCCCAGCTCCTAGGGGACCTCCAGCTCCAGCTGTTTAGACCGAGTGTTTAGGGGGTGGGGGTGGCTACTGGCTCATAGGACCTGGCTCCACACAGGCCCCATGTCAGGGAGGTGCTTCGGGCCCTGTGGGAGCTTTGCCTCAGGGAACGATCAATCACTCTTACTCTAGCTTTTCTGACATTTCTCCCTCTCAGCAAGAGGAAGTCCTCCACCAGAAAACACTCCTGTCACTCAGGTTACCATGGGCACCACCACCGCACACGGCCTGGGAGAGTGACAGCCCTGGGCTGCAGGAGGGGCAGTACTGGCTTTAGGAAGGGTGTGCTCGGCGAGCCCAGAGCAGCTGTAGGGCCAAGGGGCACTGACCCCAGTTCACCCGAGTCAGAGAGTCTGCACCTTCCTGTCCCCTCCCGGGCTCAGTGCTTAGGGAGTGAGGTTGACTTCCTCAGCAGTGTGGCCCGTGAGCCCACAGGAGCTTAAGCCGCCTGTGAGGGCCCCCCAGGCAGAGGTCACAGCTTAGAAGAGGCCAGAAGCACTGCTGACCCTGACTGACCCACAGGCCCTTGCTGTGTCCCTTGGGGTGTGTACGGTGGAACCCCGAGTATGGGAAGGCCCAGAAATGATCGCCTAACGAGATGTGTGTGGATCATCAGCAGGGCGTTCCCCGGGGCAGCCAGGGAGTGGGATAGCATCGGGCTGTAGGGCCCGAGCCTCCATTATCCACCCAGACAGCTGGCTGGGACCTGCTGGTGGAAGTCAGGTACCCCCAGGCCTCCTGCTCTGGCCATGTTCCCTAAAGAAGCAGTGGGACAACTCAAATACATGGAAGGCGGGCATCTCCCACAGGCTTGGAAGTGCTGGGCCGAGGACCGGAGCCTTCAGTGTGGCTGGGCAGGGGTTGAAGATGTGTTTTAATGACTATACGGAGGCATTTGACTATGGGGATCAACAATTTATGGTTAACATTTAAAAGAATGAGAATTCCAGACCACTTAATTTGCTCATGAGGAACCTGTACATAGACCAAGAAGCAGTTCTAACAGGGCAAGGAGATATAGTGCATGGTTTAAAATCAGGAAAGGTCAGGGTTGTATCCTTTCACCACACTTAGTATGTATGCTGAGCAAATAATCTGAGAAGCTGGACTGTCTGAAGAAGAATTTAGGATGAGGATTGGAGGAAGACTCATTCAACAACCATCAATGTGCAGATGAGACAACCTTCTTTGCTGAAAGTGAAGAAGACTTGAAGCACTTACTGATGAAGATTAAAGATTACAGTCTTCATTGTGAATTACACCTCAACATGAAACGAAAATTCTCACATCTGGACCAGTAAATCACATCATGGTAGAGAAAAAACATTGGGGTTGTCAAGGATTGCATTTTACTTGAATCCACACCCATCACCCATGGAATCAGCAGTCAAGAAATCAGACAGTATATTGCATTGGGCCAAAGATGTCAGTCACCACCTTGAAGACTAAGGTGCACCTGACTCAAGCCATGGTATTTCCAACATGCCTATTACATGTATTGAAAAGCTGGATGATGACTAAGAAAGACTAAAGAAGCGTTACCTCTGAATTGTAGTGTTGGTGGAAAATACTGAATACAGCACGGACCACCAGAAGAGTAAGCAAATCTGTCCTGGGACAAGTGCCGCCGGAATACTCTTTAGAAGCAGGAATGACCAAACTTCGGTTCACGTACTTTGACGTTATCAGAAGGGACCAGTCCTTACGAAAGGATATCGGGGTTGGTAGCGGACCAGCGGAGAGGGGGAGGAGCCTCTGTGAGATGGACTGACACAGTGGGTGCAACAGTGGACTCGGCAGTGAGGGTGAGGACCGGGCAGGTCGGGTTTTGTAGCACGTAGGATTGCTGAGTCAGAGCCAGTGCAGTGGCACCCAAAGGAAACCAAGCCCACTGCCATCAAGTTGGTTCTGACTCCTACAGAGCGACTGGTGAGTTTGAACCGCTAACTTTCCGGTTAACAGCCAAATGCCTCAGCCGCTCCGCCACCAGAGCCCCGTAACAGCAGTGTGTATGTAGAAGTTTGTTTCCACTGCACTGCAGTTTGTGAAATATGCATGGTGATTGAGTGTGATGCGCTGTGGGAACCAGGAGGAGTACAGGCTGTCGGGAAGATGGTGCTGGGGGACTTTCTCAGCACTGGGTGGCCCCACACCTTCCATTGGTAGAAACAGAGCACCTGGGAAGCACCACAGTCAAAGTCTCCCTGTACGTGTGTGCGCGTGGATGTAGGCATACACGAAGAAGGGGGTGTGCATGCACACGTGTACGTGCCTGAAAGAGTTTGGACGCTTCAGAGCTGGGAGCACGTGGTCTCAGGATGCTGCTTTGTGTCACACTGGTGGAGGAAGGAGGGATGGCGACCTTTGGACGCATAGGGTTGTATCTGGTGTTACTCCCTCCTCATGACGACACCATAGCTGTTGGGTCCAGTGCGTTTCATGGACTTGTGCTCCCGAGGACACACTGGCTGTTTTGTTGTCCACGTGTGACCTCCTAAATGGGTTGGTGCTAGGGGTCCCAGTTGTGAAGAACCCCTGCCCAGTCCCAGGCTGCCTGCCCACCCCTCCTGGACCCCCAGCACTTGTCCTCTGCACCCCCACCCCAGAGCAGTCCTTTACCCGGGTTGCAGCCTACGGGAAGAAAGCAGGTGACCCAGCAGCCAGCCACCAGGCCCTCTAAGCTTCCCTGCAACCCCACAGGCAGGGCCTCTTCACAGGTCCCTATGGGGCCCTCACGTTGTGCCATAGGGGAAGTGGAGTCATGAGTTGTGTGGGGTATCCCAGCTGAGGTGAGCCACCTGCAGAGCTCTGCACCAGCTGATTAGCTGCATCCTGGGCTGGCGGCTGACAGCCGGGACTCTGGCCAGGATCAGGCTCTCTCAAAGCTGCTCCTTGGCTCAGGACCCCCCATGCACACACGCACACACCCACGTCTCCAGCGCCTCTCCTGCCTGGGACATGGGCCCAGCGGTGGTGGAGGGCGGCCTGTACTAGCTGCTGCATCTCGGCTTCTGGGGGGCTAGCTCAGGACTGTTCACAGCCCTCCATCGTGGGGCTGTGGGAGACCCCCAAGGGAGCAGGCAGGAGGCCCAGTGGGCTGTGGGGAACAAGGTGCAGAGGCCGTGCAGGTGGGGCTGGGGGGGCGGGCGATGGCCCTAGGCTTGTGCTCCCTGCACAGAGTTTTCAAGGTGTCCTATCAGTTGCCCCCGCTAAGCATGGGTATCCACATGATGAGTCCGTGCGCTAGCTGGAATGAGTCCCCGCAGCCAGGACGACCACCCTAAGAGGTCTGGGTAGGGCGGGGGTGGCTGTGTGGAGCCTTCTGAGGGTGGAAGTGGTCACAGGGCCTGCCAGCTTCCTGACTGCTGGGCCAGCATCTCAAGAGTTAACTTGTCACTTGATTTCACCCAGAGTCCTTGTTCCCAGAAGCTCCGGCTGCCAGCTGTAGTGGGGCTGTTTCTGGCACATGTGCCCCATGCCCTCGCCACAACCTTCCTTGGTGGCCACTCCCTTTGCCAGTTCATCTTCCTTTTCTTACTGGGGCCCAGCAGTGCCCCTTGCTCCTTCAGCTGCCTGTCAGCCCTGCTCTGCCCTTCCTGCTGCCCCCGGCCTGGGTGTGGAGTCAGACAAGGGTGACGGGCTCTGGTCACGAGATACCCGATAGGACCGACACGCGAGTGGTCCTGTAACTGCTCCCAATGGTTCCTTCTGCTCAGACCGTCCATCCTTTGGAGGGTTTTCGGAGGAGTGGTGGGTACCGGAGGCTTGCCTACCCCACTTCCACCAGCAGGCCACGTGGTGCTGGGCAGGATGACACTCCGTTCATCCTTGGGACCAGGCCAGCTGTGTGGGCCCATCCAGGAAGGCAGCCCCACTGGTCTCCAGGTGGCCACTGAGTCTACAGCGCCTTATGTTTGCGTCACTGTCCAGCCAGCCTCAGGCCCTGGGGACCCCCAGCCCTTCCTTTGGACCACACCTGCTGAGGCCAGTCACTGACCTTCCTGTCCAGGCTGAGTCGGCACAGGGGCCTGTGGAGGGCGGGTCCTTCCCAGGACAACCCAGCAGCCCAGCTGCTGCTCCCAGGCCTGGCCGGGCACCGGGCTTCCATCAGCTGCACTTGGCCCCAGGGCTCCTCCAGGAGCCTGAGGGACTTCTTGGTTCAGACCAAAAAATCTCTAATTTCTTTTTTCTGATTTTAAAGTTCCTCGACTTTGTGCTGTACAGTCTTAGATTCTTTTCAGAGAATGTTCTGGATGGAACTGTGTGGCTGAAAGGTTCCCAGCTCGTGGTTTCTGCACGTGGGTTAGTGGTGCTGGCTGCGCCCTTCATGTCGTGTCCACATGGTGGTCATTTCTCATGAAAGTGTGTTGCTAGTTGTCCAGGTTGTCCCACCAGACCCTGACCCAAAGTGTTCAGAGTAAGAAAAGCAGTCTGGGAGGTGATGACCGTGGTCGAAGAAGTGTCCCTTCTGTGCTGTTTCCTGTGTGCTGTGTTATCTGTGAGGTGTGTAACTTACCAGATTCCTCAAGTCCTTTTTCTCGTGTGCCACTGGTCAGGTGATGCCTTTCTTGATCACATCACCCTGTGGGGATTGCAGTCGGCCTTCCCCACTCACCCCATCTGCCCTGGCCCAGAGAGCAAGGAGAACAGAGTACTGGGGGGCGGGCTCAGCAGCAGACCACCTGGGTTGTATGAGTTTCCCAGGGCCACCCTTACAAAGGGCCATGAACTGGGGGCTTGCAACAGATGTTTCTTTGAAGTTCTGGAGGCTGGGAGTCCAAAATCAGGGTGCACAGGGCTGCGTTCCTAGGGGAGGGTCTTTCTAGTCGGAGTCAGGGGGCTGCAGGCATTCTTGGCTTAGGGCCACATCACTCAGTCTGCACATGGCCCTCTCCTCCCTGCCTGTGGTTCCAGTCCACAGCAGGTGTGATTGAAGCAGACCGAGGACGGGAAGGGAGCACACGGATGCGCATGCAGTGTGTTCATGGTCGCAGAACCCGGGGCACGGCCTGAAAATGGGACAGGAGCAATGGGATAAATGGGCCGTCGGCCAGGACTGCAGAAGGGTGGGGCCCACGGGGAGAGAATGGGAACTGTACCTGATAGGGGTCTGGTACCCAGATAGGTAAGAGCTGCACTTAGCCGCAAAGAACCCCCTCCCCCCAGTTTGAAAGTGGGTCAGGGATTTGCATACACGTTTCTCCAGAGAATACATGAGTGGCCAGTAGGCAAATGAGAAGATGTCCCATGCCCTAGTTGCTGGGGAGGTTTCCAAGGCTGTAATTTTTACCGAAGCAAATGGCCTCGTCTCTCTCCCGCAGAGCAGTTGGTGCTTTGAACCACCCATCTTCAGTTAGCGGCTTAGCACTTTAACCGCTGTGCCACCAGGAGTTCTTTCACTCCCGCTCCGATAGGATGGGCATTAGAGTGGAGGAGTTAGCAGTTCTCCTGCTGCCCCGGGCCTCGGTCTGTACCCAGGAGACCTGAAAGCAGGGACCCAGACTAGATGTCTGGTCACGCTAGCAAGGGGCCCCCGAAGTGGCCGCAGTCCAGCCACGTGATGGAACCCTCCTGAGCCATGTGGAGGAGGGGAGATCTGACCGTGAGGACGAGGGGCCGTGAGCACGGACGCTGAGTGAAATACGGCAGCCGCGGAAGGACATGCCCCATGTCATCCCACTGACAGCCACCAGCAGATGCGTGAAGACCGTGTTACCAGGGACGTGGGGGGAGGAGACGTGGCAAGGGAGTTGCCTCCGGGATGCTGGGTGGGTGGGTGTTTGCAGGCTAGTGGTGATGGTCTCTAACGGTCAAGTGCCTAAGGCATTTGACTGCTAACCAGAAGGATGGCAGGTCAAACCCACCAGCCTCTCCTCAGAAGGAAGATTGGGCAGTCTACTTCCATAGTGATGCTGCCTCAGAAACCCAAGGAGCGGTCGCAATGAGTCGGGTCTGACTTGATGGTGGGTTTGGGGTTTTGGGGTCTGTAGAGCAAGCGCTGGCGTCCATCTGTGCACATGTGGGTGTTCACCTGGGGACTTCTGGGAAAGCGCCAGAGGTTGCACATCTCTGAGCCGTGAGTGGGCGGGGCTGGGAGCTTAGCACTGGAGTTTGGAAATCACTTGGCCTCTGGCCTTTTCTGTCCCTGACCTCCTGGTGTTTTGTGATGTTTTAAAGGCGAAGAAACTTACTACATGTGACAGCCCCTCCCCCTATAGACCTGCTGAGTAAGTGTGGGCTTGCAGTGGTGCGAGCCAGGTGTCCCTGGTCTGACCAGCCGCTGGGGTATCCAGGCTCCCAGGCCAAGCCTGCTCTACCTGAGGCCTCTAGGGTGCCCTGGGAACCAGGCTGGGAAGCAGGGTGATGGCAGCTGCTCGCACCTCCCCCCCGTGGACCTCCTGGCAGCCGCAGGGGCAGGGCCCCCTCCTTGAGCTCGAGGAGGCCCTGTTCTGGAGCCTCCCACCTCACCCTGATCCCGCTCAGTCCATGCTGACCTCGTCTGGTGACCAGGCCTCTGCACCCTGCTCTCAGCCACCCCTGGAGTCGGCTTCCTGAGCCGGGTTCACTGGGCGGCGGGCTGGGGCGGGAGTTCGGATTCTCGGGTCTACTGATGGAGGCACTGGGCACTGCCAAGTTCAGTTGCTGTCAGAGAGCCGGTCGGTCCAATGGTGAGGCAAGTGCTATCCTACATACACGTCCATAAACGGTTCCTGACGACTGAGGCTGGGCCCTGGCATGTGTTCCTGCCTCTGGATGGAACCGAGCAGGGTTCTGAGGGGTGAACAGGAGCTCACCATGCCAAGGAGGGAATGGATTTGGGGTAGCATCATCCTCTCAAAGCATCCCTAAGGCTGTGTGATGTGGAACCTGCGGGGCAGAGACGGGCAGAGAACAGCCCTGGGAGCCCAGGGCCAGGCTGCAGCAGCCAGCCTCCCACCAAGCCCGGCCTCTCCTCAGAGGAGAGATCAAAGGCATGCCTGGGCCGCTGGGCTGTGTCTGCTCAGGTTGGCGGCCTGGGCCCAAGCTTCCTAGTGACGTGGGTAATGGGGGGCCATCCTTGAGGGCTTCCTGGAGGAGGCTAGGGTCTTTCAGGCAGAACAATAGGAACTTCTCAGGGTTCCACCTGAGCATCGCCGCCCACAGGAAGAGGGTGGTATCGAGAGCTCCAGGCACAGGAGCCAGTCCCCATGACACACGTCTTCCTCACGGGCTTGGCTCTCCACTGGGCAGGTTAGGCGAGATGTGCAGGGAAGTGACCTCATTCGGGGAGTTTCAAAGACCTCATCCTGCCCCCCAAACAGCTGGTCAGGATGGCTGGGGGACCGATGGGGGTCCTGGAAGTGGCCCCAGCTGTAAATCAGTAAACTGGGCTCGCCTTGCTGTCTGCAGCCCCTCCTGGCCTAGAGCAGCGGCCATGCGCACTGCCAGTGCCCAGCCCAGCTCACACACACCCCCCCCCCATGACCTGGGCTGAATTTCTTAAATCTCTCTGAGGCACCCCCACCCCACCCCGCAAAACCAAGAAAGCAGTGCCTCCTGGGGTCACCATGAGGGAGAAATGAGGCTGTGTGCGCCTCGCCCCTCAACAGGGCACATTGGTGGCCCGGTCCTCCCCTGGGGCAGCTGAGTGGGGGGAGGGAGGGGCCCAGAGCTGCAGAAGCACGCCTCCCCGGGCCTTCACAGGCTCCCAGCCCCGCTCCCGTCTCTCCGCTTCCTTTCCCCAGCCCGGCTTCTTCGTGGACATCCACTTCTTCTGTGAAAAGTGTTAAACGTGGCTGCCTCGGAGCGGCCACGGTTGGCATGCAGAGAGCCCACCGGGCCTGGCAACAGCCCCCTCAGGCTGGATGCCCTCGTCTCCTGTGACTCCCACAGCTGTGGCCCGGGGTCCAAGCACCAGCCGGGCAGTGTGCGCACAGTAGGTGCTTAAGATGCTCTGGTTCTAGTGACTGACGCCTCGAGGCTCTGGTGGGCTTTGGAGGAGTTCCAGGCAGAGCGCTGGATCTTGCAGGCTCTCAAGGGCAACGACCGAGCCCTGTCCCTCCCCTGCGGTCAGTACCCCGATTCCAGAGGCCTCCAGCCAGGCTCCCTGGGGCCACCGGCCCAGGTCTCCTTGGGCAGCGCAGGTCTGGCGGCCCAGTGGCCCGGGGAGGGGTGCAGGAATGCTCTTTGCTACCTCGGGCTGGCTGGCAGGGGGATCCCTCCCCTGACTGGGCCCTCGGCAGGCCTTGTTCCGCCTGGTGCTGGGAGTCTAGTCGGGAGGGAAATCTTGTTCTTCATGCACCAACCTGTGCCTGGTCCCACCCCAGGGGCCCTGTGCTGGTGCGTCCCCTTCCTCCCTGGGTCCAGAGTCGGGCACAGCCATCTCCCCCCTGGCCCGCTCTGCCTGCCGGAGACACTCCCCTTTCCCAGGCACCCCACCTCCGCAGGAGCGAGCGCTGGGCAGCCGCCCCCCTGATACTGATGGCGAAAGTCTAGCGCAGGCCCCTGGTCCGACCTGGCGGTGCTGTTACTCCCCGCCGCGACCCTGACGCGCGCGCACTGGGCTCTGAGCTCAGGGCGCTCGTCCGAGGTCGCCCAGGGCCCCGCGCGCGGCTCTTTCCAGTTGCGAGTTTCAGGCTCCGCTGTCCCGGGTGCAAATTCTTCCTTTTTGAACAGAACGGCCCACGTGTTCCTACCTCACACTGTGCGTACACTGCCCGGTGGTGGGACCCCGGCCACCTCGGGAACCCCCGCTGGGGGGGGCGGGGAAGGCGGCTACCCTGAGGGCAGTGGCCTCCAGCGGCCCCGGCTGCCGCCACCCCCACCCCTGGGAACCCGGGAGGAGCCGCCTTCGCTTCCTGCTCGACACTAAACCCTTTAAACGAAGCGAGTGAATGAAAGGCCGCCCCGGGCGGAAGGGCGATGACTCAGCCGCCCCCGCGACCTTCGCCCGGGGACTGGGGCGTCCGGTCTGCAGTGGGGGACACTGGACCCGGAGACGATCCCGCCCAGGCCGACCCTCCGCGCTCCGGCCGCGCCCCGGTCGGAGGAGCCCATCCCGGGATCGGGCCACCCCTCGGTCTCGGGGAAGAGAGGCTGCCCTGCCCCGCACGGGTCAGGCGCTTTTGGCGCTGTCCGAGCGCTTCCTTGCGTCGCCGCGTCTGGCAAAGAAAGGGTCGTCGGCGAGCGCCCCGACTGACAGGAGAGCCCGGCGAGGCTCGGGCCTGGGGCGACGGGGAAAGTCCTTGCAGGCGCCGCCCGGGGGCGGCCGGATGGCGGAGAAGGGGCCACTTCCAGGGACGCTCTCGGGGCGCCCGGGGCCGGG
>NW_006921831.1:2443967-2462879 GCF_000298275.1 Orycteropus afer afer
CCTGAGCCGCCGCGACCGAGAGCGCCCGGGACTGGGACCCCGCTGCTGACCGCCCTCTCCCCGCGGGAGCCCGAGACTGGACCGGTCGGGCCGGAGCCAAGGGCCCGGGACGGCGGGAGCGCGACCGCGCGCCGCTGAAGCCCTCCGGAGGAGGACCTTGCCGGGCAGAGCCGCGAGCCTCGCCCCGCTGCGCGGGCGCGTTAAATTATTAGACGTGTCTATTTATTTTGAGGGTTATTTGTCGCCCAATTGTTCTTAGCGTTTTGTTTTTGCATCACCGTGTCCGTCCCAAATAAACGACCTGGCCTCCCCCTTTTCTACCAGCCGCTGTGGCGCGATGCCTTTCCTGCCGGGAGGACGGGGACGGATTGCTTCCGACGGATATAAATGTCAGCTGGCGCCGGAAGAGCCCTGGGCTTTGGCCCCAGGCTGACTGGGTGTGGCGTGGGGAGGCTGGGCCCCCCCGTGGCATGCTTGATGGTGGGGGGTGGGTATCCACCGACTGCTCCACTTCCCGGGGGAGGGGGTTCTGAGCCCGGCCAGTGCTGCCACGCGTGGGAGGTGGTTCTCCAGCTGCCCCGCCCCTCCGCCCACACACCACCTGTGCCGCAGAGACCGGAAGGAAGCCCTCAGCCGCTCTTGGCCTTGGGCCCGACCGTCCCTGGTGGCCCGTCCCAGCGGGGCCTGGTGGCTCTGGACAGTCCAGCCACCTGCCCCTGCCGTCCGGTTGGGCACTGCTGCTGGCAAGCAACCTGTGAGTGTCAGGGCTGGGACATTGAGTGGGGGGCCTGGGCACCTCGCTAATGCCCCCTTCCTGAGGAGCCCAGGGAGCCAACAGTCCAGCCTCCTGCCCGGTCCAACCCTCGGTAAACGGAGTGGACTAAAAAGCGTGAGTCCGAGCCTGGGAGGCTTGGCGAGGCGGTGCCCCTCCACCCCAAAGGTCTGTAGGTGACAGAGCTGAGAACAGACGGTGACAGGACAGGCCACTGCTCGCAGCACAGTGAGGGTCAGTGTTCCCGGGACATTGCTGTTGGACGCCGTCCAGAGGGGGATGCAGAGTGCAGGGGAAAGGCCAGAGCCGGACCCTTGCCCACGGGGTGTGAAAGGCACTCTGATGGCTAGGACCCAAGGCCTCTGACTGCCGCCCGGAAGGCTGCGGCAGCCGCTGCAGGCCTCCCCGCCGGGTCCCAGGGGCCAGGATGGGCCGAGGGTGGGCAGCCTGCAGGAGTCCTTGGTGCGGGGCCCAGAGGGGAGCCTCTTCCTGCGGGCATTTTCTCCCCAGCTGTTGAACCATAAAGTACAGCCGGAGGCAGCTGTGGGTCTACACCCAGGGCCCGGGGAGGGGTGCCCCCAGGCCTCAGCTCTCTGACTGGGCGCCTGGACGCCCCACTCCCAGGCCCTACAGTGAGGAACCCTCCTGTCCCACCTCATCTGGGTGAATGACCAAAGTCAGAGAGTGAGACCCTGTCCCCCTGCAGTATTCAAGCAGCGGGACTGGCCTGGGCTCGGAGCCCCTCCCAGGCTGGGGACTGATGGCTGCCTTCTAGAGAGCACGTGGACCTCATGGCGTGGGGGTGGGGGGTGGGGCGCTGGCAGACCTTGGCTCCCGAAAGGCCTGTCACAGTCCTTCCCTCCGGATTGGTCAACCCAGCCTGGTCACAGTGGCCGGACTGGCCTCCCAGTGTCCCTTCTGAGAGCCCGGGACCAAGGTGGGTGGGCAGGGGGAGGGCGTGCCCCAGAGCCCAGGTCTGGTTGCTGGCCTCCCGGCCCAGGGCCTGCTGGGGGTGTCCAGGGAGGGCCAGCGGAGGGCTGAGGGCCACAGGACAGCAAGGCTGGGCGAGGTGAGCCAGGGAGCCACTCGTCGGACAGCCGGGCTGGGCCACCCCTGCTGCAGTGCTGGTGGGGCCCCTGGGACTGAGTGTGCTGTTCCACATCTGCCCGAGCCCAGCCTCTGATCTTTTACGAGGAAGCTGGTTTCTCACCAGGGACCAGGGACAGGGTGGGTGGGAGGGCGTGACCTTGAAGTTTCATGGGGGCCCCAGGCAGTGGGCAGAGCGTGCCCGTGGTGCGGGGAGCACTAAGGGGCCGTGGCAGTTGGACACCAGGGGAGCTGAACTGTCTCACACCGGGGATAAACTTGGGCCCATGCCCTGGATGATGCTGCCCTCCTTGGGGCACTGTGGTCCAGTCGAAGGCCCCCTCCTCCAGGAAGCTCTCCAGTCCCGACGAGGTGGGAGCTGGCAGAAACCAGGCTGGCGGAAGTCCAGAGAGGTTTTATTGTCAGGCCCGTCCTGGGGGCTGAGGTCACTGGAGCTTGTCCCTCTTCTGGGGCACAGGCTTCCACCAGAGCACCAGGAGAACCAGGAGGTTGACGGCTGCCTGCACATGTCCGAAGACAGCCACGCCGAATCTTCGGTACAGGAGGCCGCCCAGGGTGGGCCCCAGAGTGCGGGTCAGGGGCTGCACAGAGGCACAGAGGCCCAGCATGGCGCCTGCAAGGGAGGGAGGGGTCAGCAGGGCCAAGCGGGACCCAGGGTCACCTGGCCGGTGCACCCAACCCCCGTGGCCTGGACACAGCCATGGTCTCCCCACCCCCCACGGCCAGTGACCCTGGACTGCCCCTCCTCCAGTGCTTCCTCCTCCCGGCTTAGGGCCGGCTCCCGGGTGGGGCACGGCCTCCCTACCCCAGGAAGCCCCCGTGCCCACTCACAGGCAGCACACCCCACCCTCCAGGCCTGGTGTCATCCAAGCGTTGGACAGGGACCGTCCCCTGGCCACCCCACCAGGACTTGGCCGCAAGCAGCCCTGGGCGGGGAGAGCTGTCGGGCAGGGTGGACTGTGTCTGCACCCCCACCCCACCCCCACCCTCTGGGGGCCGCTGGAACCCTGCTGCCTCTCAGCCTCAGAAGCTGCTTCAGGAAGCCCAGAAAGGGCCACCATGTCACAGGTGCCCCTGCTTCTTGGGGCTGAACAGGGAACGGTGCCAGCAGGGCCCTGTGTGGCATGAGGTGTGTGCCCGTAGGCCATTCTCAGGCAACACAGGGCAGGGGCTGGGGCATGCGGTCCCCAAGCACAGGCCCTTCCCAGGACACAAGTGGGGGGGCCTCCTCCTGGGCCAAACCCCCAAAGCCCACGACCTGCTGCCCCAGTCCAGCGGGTCCTTGGCTCCCAGGGCTTCGGAACCAGGCCCCTGGGAGTCAGGTAGCCTGGCCGGGCAGCTGAGAAGAGCCGCCCCGGTCAGGCCGCACCAGGCTCAGGGTGGCTGGGAAATGTGGCAGAAGCCTTCCCACCACCCACATGCCCGCAATTACCACCTCCTCCACGGTCTGGGTTCCCAGGCTAGTGCTGGGAACCAGCCCGGCTCCTCCCAAGCCCGGGGGTGAGGGGTGCCTTGGGCTTGGCGTGGCTCCCTGGGCCTGGCCCAGCCTGGGCCACTGCTCCCCCAGAAAAGTCTGCTCTGCTCTTGATGTCCAGAGCCCCCCCGCCCTGCCAGGCCCTGTGCCCCTATTTCCTGCTCCCTCCTCCGGGGCCAGCCCCACCTCCTCCAGGAAGCCCTCCAGTCCCCAGAGGGTCCAGACCACTAGAGACAGGCCTGATGACAGAACGGCCCTCGGCAGCTGTGAGGACAGGCTCACCCACGGGCCGCCCTGCTCCCACCTTCTGGGCAGACAGGTGGGGGATCAGGCAGTGCCCCTGAGCCTTCCCAGGGCCCTAACCCCCAACCAGCCCACGGAGCGCCTACACTGTGGCCTGGGCAGGAGCCTGGGCCCCTTCAGCCCAGGGAACCCCGTTGGCTTGGGGACCCCTAATCTTCACAGGGAGATGCCCCGGCCTGAAGCTGGATGCAGAGTGGGGTTCAGGGCCCATGCGGGCCTCTCTCCTGAGGGGTGACCCGGGGGCTCCCTGGAGGCCAGAGCCTGGGGAGTCACAGCAATTAACAAGCTGTGTCCATTAATTAAGTCACTCATTCATTCAGTAAGTAATTAAGTCACTCATTCATTCAGTAAGCACCTGAACACGCACTGTGCCAGCGAGGTGCTAGAGGAGGGGCCAGCCCTCCAGGCCCAGCAGGCCAGGCTCCCTCTGAGCCAGTCCCACCCCATGTGTAGCCCAGGGGGCTGGCCGGGAAGGCCATCCCTCCCTCCTTTTTGGTAAATTCCTGCCTGTGTTTCAAACCAAGTCAAACACCACCTCTGTGGAGCCCTCTGCCACAGGCCTGACTCAGCCCTGGACCGGCCAGCAGGGCCTTGTGCAGGAAGGGCAGCCCCCAGGCCAGAGGGGGGGCAAGATTCCCACCTAAGCCCGCTGCTCACCCCCTCCCACCTTGCCACACCCACTACACCCCGGGGAGACTCAACACTGGCCCACGGGGTGCCCAGTGCCTGCCCCGCAGACTGTGGGGCCACCCTCACCTGTGTCCGAGGCTGAGACGGCCTTGGTCAGCATGCTGTCGGTCACCACGTTGAGGACACACAGGCTGAAGACCAGGCCGGGCATCAGGAGGCAGAAGTGGAAGATGCTGGTCATGAGCGCCTGGGCGTGGACAGGGCAGAGCCGCCCAGCTGAGCGGGGGCGCCCAGCGCCTGCGAGGACCCACCCCTGGGGTCCCACCTCAGCCTCTCCGTGTGATGGCGGCCCTCATCCAGGCGGCCCCAGGGTAGGGCACTTACCATGGCCACTCCCACGGCGGTGAAGACCAGCACGCTGGCGCGGAGCAGGGTGCCCTCGGAGAAGCGGCTGCTCAGCCACCCCAGGATCAGGCCCTGAATGACCTGGCGAGGGACGGGGCCGGGTGGAGCTGGGACTGGGCTGCCCCGTCGCAGCCTGAGGGCAGCAGGCACCCTCTAGACCAGGGAACCCGCCCGGAGCTGCTGAGGGTGGCCAGGGTGACAGGGGGCCCGCTGGATCCCGATGGCTCTGTGATTCCTGGGGCCGCGGGGGCGCTGGGTGCCTCACACACATACATGCACGCACGCACAGCAGTCACTGATTTCAGCGTTACAAACCACCATGTCACTTTCAGGCATGCCACGTGTCAGAAGGAGCCCTGGTGGCACACAGAGCGAGCAGCTGCTAACCAGAAGGTTCGTGGTTCGAGCCCCAGCAGCTCAGCAGAAAGACCTGGCAGCTGCTCCCACAAAGATTCCAGAAAACAAACCAAACCCACTGCCTTCGAGTCGGCTCCGACTCATGGCAACCCCTCCTTGACGGTATCATTGTGAAAGTAGATTGGCCAACCTTCCTTCCATCCTTCCAAGGAGTGGCTGGTGGGTTTGAACCACCAGCCTTCTGGTTAGCAACCAAGTAAGTGCCTTAGGCACTGGGCCACCAGAGCTCCTCCCACAAAGATCATGGCCCAGGATGCCTCTAGGCGCTTCTCCTCTGTCCCATGGGGTAGCTGGGAGCTGGAATAGACTCCATGGCTAACAAGGAGGAGTCTTAACCACAGGAGGGCGGTGAAGGGGGTGGGGGAGGCCGGGGTCCTGCAGAGGCAGCCGGTACCTTTGCAAAAACCTCACAGTGCAGCACAGGGACCCCACTGGCTCCACAAACCCGCTCCAGGGTCACCCCACGTGCCCTTACCCGGCCCACCCCCTTCCTCAGCTCCGCGTCCCCCCACAGAGTTGGCAGGAATCACCATCCCCTTTTGCAGCTGAGGAGACTGGGCTCAGAGGAAGTGGGGGCCCGGGCCCGCCCGCTGCCCCAGCGGCCATCTGCAGGTGCCACGTGCAGAGACTGCCGAGAGCTGCCACCTCATGTTCCCGCCGGGCAGAGGGAGGCTCAGAGAGTGGGGGAGCTGCGGAGGGGCCCAGGCTGGTGGCCGGTAAGGCTCCAGCCTCACCACCAAGTGCAGCCCCTGGGTTCCCTGTGAGGCTCCCAGAGGCGCCAGAGGCTGGGTTTCCCGAGGCTGACTGTGTCCCTCGTAAGTGCTCCTGAACTCCCAGGTGTGACCCCCTAGGTTAAGGGGATCCTGCTGGCCCGGCTGTGTGGTGCCCCTTCCTGCCCAGAGCTCCCCGTGAAGTGGGACCAGGGCACGGAGGGCTCGGAGCAGGGCCAGCCCTCCGGCTGCTCCCAGACCCAGGTCCGGTCATCTCCCCTCCTCCACCAGCAGGAAGTGCTGCCGCCCGCCCTGGGGCTGGGGCTCGTGGGAGGATGGGGCCTGCCCAGGGCTGGGGCCTGGCATGTCCTGGGGGCAGCCCTGCCCTGCAGAACGGGACCAGCCACTCCTCCCACTTCCTGCTGGGGCACAGGACCGTCCTGACGAGGCTCTCTGCTCTGCTCATGTTAGCTGCTTTTTTCATTTGGAGAAGGCAGAACTCTTTGGCACATTTTACTTAACACAACACACTTACAAGAAGCCATGAAACAACAAGATTTGAATAAAAAACGTCATCCAAACACCAACACAAAGTCCTAAAGTGTTGCCGAGATGTCTCAATTTTCCCCACTAAATAGTGGCTAAGACACTTGACTGCTAACCAGAAGGCTGGCGGTTCAAACCCACCAGCCACTCCTCGGAAGGAAGGTTGGGCAATCCTACTTCCGTAGTGATACTGCCTCGGAAACCCAAGGAGGGGTCGCTATGAGTCGGGGCCGACTCAATGGCACATAACAACAACAACAACAACAACAAAATTAAAAAAACAAAACAAAACTGTCAGTCAGTTCCACCTCCCGGCCGCCCCGCGTGTAACAGAGGGGACTGACCCACGGCGTCTTGGCTTCAGCCTTCACGGGTCAGGTCTGTGGTGCTGCTCGGTGGATTGACACCTGGAACCTGTTGGTTGGTCGCTGGCCCCAAACTCCGCCAACCACGGGCCTCCTTATGTATCTTAAACCCAACCCACTGCAGCTGAGTTGGTTCAGGCTCAGTGACCTTGTAGGACAGTGGAGGAGTGCCGCACGCATACAGTCCCCAAGGCTGTCAATCTCCACAGACGCCGACTGTCTCCTCTTTCACCTGCGGAGTAGCTGGAAGGTTCAAACTGCTGATTCTGGCTGGCAGCCCAGTGGTCTAACCACTGCGCAACCAGGACTCCCTTGAAGCCTTAACTCAAAAAACTCATTGCTGTGGAGTTGATCCGACTCATAGCGACCCCTCCTTGGGTTTCCGAGGCGGTTTCTCTACAGAAGTAGATTGCCCAGCCTTCCTTCCGAGGAGTGGCTGGCGGGTTTGAACCGCCAGCCTGGTTAGCGGTCAGGCGCCTTAGGCACTGCGCCACGAGAGCTCCCTTTATGGGCTTACAGGTTACCAAAGGAAGCAGTCCACCACCTGCTTTACGCTTTACCTCTAATGGTCAACCCGGCTCTGAGTTCAGGTTTTACCAGAACACGTGTCCAGTCCCCAATGTCACTTCAGATCCCCTGAACAGCCCCTGACCTGGGATCTTTGGGGGCCCTTAGCGTCCCCCCCTTCTTCTCTCACCACCGGTTAGCCCTCTTCTCCCAGGCGCCCCCACCCCCGCTGGGAGGTGGCCCAAGCCTCCTCATCTTTGTCCAGACGGTGGCCTTGCAGCCCCAAGCAGCCGGACCTCTGCCCGACCCTCCGTCTGCCAGAGCCCTCTCTGAGGAAATGCCCGTGAGCCTTCTGGGCCCCTCCAGCGGGCCTCTTTCCCCACCCCCCCACCCCCGTCCTGACTGGCCCACTCCTTCCTGGGTCCTTCTGCACCCTCTTGCCCAGCTCCTCACCCCCACTGTGGTGTTGGTCACCTCCTCACAGAGGCTGAGCCCAGGCCGGCCACCTGGGCCATGGCTCTCCCCACCCCGGTGCAGGCCAGAGGTCCCATGTGCACCCCGAGAGGTCTGCAGACATCAGGGGACAGGAGTCCTCCTTCCACAGAAGCCAGGCGGGCCACTCGGCCCCAGGCAGGTGGGGAACCCTTTGTGGAACAAACCCCCAACTCTGGGGTTTGACTACTGCTGTCCCTGTTCTCTGTCCACCTCCACTCCCCCACCAGGGGGTACACTGCAGCCCCCCCACTCACACACACATACCCAGGAGCCCCTATTTTAGCAGAGGTGTTGGAATGCTCCCCGCCCCCCTGGCACGTGGCCTGCCTCCCGTCAGAGGCTGCCGGGGTCCTAGAATAGTCCCGCCCCCGCTCCGGCTGTTGTCCGGGTGGCGGCATGGCGCCACTGTCCCTTCCACTCAGGGACCTGCCAAGGGTGCACTTCCTGCCCAGCCGAGCCACTGCTCAGCACTGTCAGAGCCTAACGACCCGGGTGACACTGAGCGTCATTTGATGGGGAAGACGTGGAGGTTCCGAGAGCTTGGGACCCTTGCTCTGGACCACACAGCTGGCTGAGGGCAGGACGCAGGCCCCAGATGCCCAGCACAGGCCAGCAGCTGCCCCAGCCATAACACTCCCCCCTCTGGGGTCTGCTCTGTCCCTGGTTTGACCCAGGCTGGCTGTCCTGCCAGTCCACACTACATAAGAATTCGGTAGACCATGGCCTCCTGGTATGCTGCCCACAGGCGAGGGCACTGCCTCTCCTCTCAGACAGGACTCTCAGAGGGGATGGAGTTGGCCACCTCCTCCAGGAAGCCTGCCTCGCTTATCCCTGTACCCGGTGTAGGGGCTCCCCCTGTGCTTCTCTGTGAGACACCCCCCTGCATGGGGCTGCATCTGCCTGTTTACGGCTGCTTCCCCATCCCCCAGCTGCCCCACTGCACGGGGCTGCGTCTGCCTGTTTCCCCATCCCCCAGCTGTCCCCCTGCACGGGGCTGCGTCTGCCTGTTCATGGCTGCTTCCCCATCCCCCAGCTGCCCCCTGTGCCCCTGACACCCAGCCAGCTCCCCATCCCTGGCCCGAGAGCAGAACGCAAACCCCGCTCAGGAAGCCCGAGAGACAGTTGGTCTATGCAGCCAGGCAACCTGGGTTCCAGTCCCACCCAGCCACTCATGGGTCGCCTCGGGCCTCACCAGCCAATGGGATGAAAACATATGCCCACCCATGCCAGCTCTGATGCCCCTAGAGCAGGTGACATGGTGTGACAGCAGCCTGGGGTGCTTGACCCCCAGAACCACCTCCTGGAGGCTGTGTCTTGGCTCGGCTGCCGTGGACAGCCTGGGGGTACAGGCCTGAGCCCCTCACCTGCCCACTGTGCCTGGGACCCAAACCCAAAGTCTCCGGCCAGCATGGAGCCCTTGTCACCAGCCTCACAGGGACCCAGCACCCCCAAGCCTCACATAGCAGGAGGTGCGGGGTGGGCGGCTTGGGAGCTGGGGGGGGGGTAACAGAAGGAAGGGGCTGGCCTGAGGGTCTGGAAGCAGAACGGCCGCCCAGAGGCCAGGAGGAACTGGGCTCAACGAGGCAGAAAGAGAACTCAATGGGTGACCGACAGGTGGATGGAGGAGCTGGGGGGCACCTGGCCAGGGAAGCGGGGGGTGCTCAGGAAGGAAGGACAGGGTGTCTGGAATCAATGAGAGCAGGGGGCTTTCCAGAAGAGTCCACGGCTCCCGAGAGAGAGAGAAGGCAGAGGAGGTCTTGTGAGGCAGTGAGGGTGGCACCATCCTGGACCACGGTGGTCGTGTGCGAGGGACAGAGGTGGTGAGGGCACTCCAGGGGTCGGGACATAAAGTCTCCCAGAGCAGTGACAGTGGGGGGCGGGGGCGGGGTGCCGGAGCCTTGGCTGCACAGCTGGACCCCGGTGCCGCCCTGGCTCGGGACGGGGGTGCTGGAGGGGGGCCATGAGTCCGGTTTGGACACGTCAGGGCCGGGGGCTGGTGTGATGTCCTCTAACAAGGCATGTTCACGCCTGAAACACCCCCCATCCCTGTGGACACGAGCTGGTCTGGAATTAAGGTCTTTGTGGGTGTTGCCCAGCTAAGATGAGGTCACCCTGGAGTAGGGGGCACTGACCAATGACGGGTCCTGATGAGAGGGACACGCAGGGAGGACGGCATGTCACACAGGCATGTCACACAGGCAGGGACTAGGAACCGCCAGACACCACAGAGACTGGGGGGACCCTCCCCAGAGCCTGTGAGGGATGCCTCGCCGCCCCTGGACTGTGGCCTTCCGGCCTAAAGCTGAGACAACAGGCTTCCGTCATCTGCAAGCCAAGTGTGGACGTGTGCGGGCGGCCCCCCGCTGAAGGGAGCCTTCCGGAGGCTGCAGGCCACAGGCCACGTGGGGGAGCCGAGGACAGAGTCCCGGGGTCAGGGGAGGGGCGAGCGAGGTGTGGACAGAGGCATCACGTGAGGGAGGCGGGGGGCCGGGTGTGAGGTGTGGGGAGCCCGGCGTGCATCCACTCACCATCTGCAGAACCCCAAAGTAGGACATGAGGTAGCCAGCCTGGGCAGCCTCCAGCTGGAAGAAGTCCATGGAGATGATGGAGAACATGACCATGAAGAGCCCTGGGGACGGAGAGATGGCCTGGGTCCGCGGCACCACCACGGCCTGGCTGCGGCGGCCCCCGCCCGTCTCAGCGGCGGTGGGCCCCCGGCCGGCCACATCATGGCCTCTGGTTAGTGGTCCCCTCCCGCGCCCGCTGAAGGTTTAAGCTGTGAATCCACATGGAGTGCAGCATCTGCCAGGCCAACGTCCTCCCTCACCAGTCAGCCGCTGCAATGGTAATGGCGTTTGGCTGTCAGTCACATTACTCGTTTCCACATTTCCCATAAGCCTCAGCCCTCAGTGTTCCTAAGCCGGGCCCCCTGGTAACCTCGGCCTCTAGATGTCCCAGATGCTGCACGACTGGACTCCAAATGGTCTCCAAGGCCCATATACGTAGGGAGGTGACTTGACTGGACTCCGAATGGTCTCCAAGGCCCATATACTTAGGGAGGTGACTTGCACCCTGGTCATGCAGCCCACAGAACCGCCTAGAAGGCCTGGATGGGGGAAGGTGGGGCCCAGACATGGCCCGCCCAGGGCTCCCAGCTCATGGGGTGCTCAGCAAGGCAGCACTTTCTGCTTCGTGCGAGATTAACCCCTTAGTGTTACCGTGGAAACATCTGAGAACGTTTGAACAGTAGCCTCAGGGATCCGTCCTCTGTCTCATCCCCTGGCGTCCCAGTTAGGGGATCCCAGGCAGGGTTTCGGAGTGACAGGGTCACTGTGGGCTGTGGTCAGGGATGCCCTCCGGGTGGGCCGAGGGCCTGAGGGCTGTCTGTCCCTGTGTCTTCAGAATCCCTGAACTTGCAGGTGCCTGTCTGCTGTGAGAGGACTTGGAACCCAGAGGCAGGAAGGTCAGAATGGTGGGTGAAGCAGGAGCCTGTCCTGTGTCTTGGTGTCACGGATGGAACACTGTCCCCTAGAAAGACTATGCTGGAGCCCTGGCCCCAGGACCTGGGAACGTGACCCCACTCGGACACAGGGACTTTGGAGATATAATGGGTTTAATTCATATGGGTCATAGTGGAGAAGGGTGAGTCTTAATCCTACTTGCGTGGTGTCCTTATAAAAGGGGAGAGGAGACACGGAGGGACAGAGGGAGCTGGCCACGTGGAGACCTGGCAGAGATGGCAGTGAGGGGCCGTAAGCCTAGGAACACGTGGGACCAGCGGGACCTGGGGGAAACAGGAGGGACACCCCGCCAGAGCCTCCAGAGGAAGCATGGCCCTGCTCACACCCTGACCCTGAGCTCCCAGCCTCCAGCGCCCAGAGAACACACTCTGTCCTCACAGGCCTGCAGGTGGTGGTGCTGCAGCACGTGGCCCCAGGACACCTGGGCCCTCAGTGACCCCCTCCCGGGGGGGCTGGTGGTGAGGAACGGGGGCACCTGTTTCTGAGCCCCTCCTCCTCCCTATGCCACCACGTCGGCATGACCCAGTGGGACAGAGGTGTGCGCATGGGTGCAGGTGAGGTGTGACAACGGGGCAGTGTGGACACGAGATGCCAGGTGCCCCCACATCCTCCCCACGGCCCAGCTGTCTCAGCTGCACGGGCTCGGCATGAAGGCGGCAGGTGGGACTCACCTGAGGGGAAGCCGGAGACCACCTTGATGAGGAAGACAGGCAGGACGCCAGGCAACAGCAGCAGGTGGGTGATGGCCTTCAGGTCAAACACGCCCGGCTTGGGCCCACCTGGGGCAGGAGGGCGTGTCAGCCACCTGCCCCAGTGCCCGCTCTCCACCAGCCTCTCTCTCTGAGTGGCAGACGACCTTTGGGCGCCTGTCCCTGTGCCCTGATGTGGCCACAAGCCCAGGAACACCTGGGACCACCAGGGGCTGAAAGACGCCAGGAGGGTCCTTCCCTAGAGCCATGAGAGGGAGGGTGCCTTGATCTGGGCTCAGGGGTGGTGATTTGGGACGTCCCAGGGAGGAGACGCTTGCTGTTCGAAGCCCATCCAGCGTGGCACTTGGTACAGCAGCCCCAGGAGCTGTCGCGTGCCCCTCAAGCCCCTTGCAGCCTCCCCAGTCCTGCCCCCGTAACTCCTCTGCCTCAGGCCCCAGTCTGCCTGGCCCCTCCCCATGCCCTTGGAGACAAGGACCACAGGCCCCTCTTCTGACCCTCCCCCCCAGCTTGGCTTTGATGGGGTCAGCCGCTGGGAGCCACCCCGCACCCCAGAGGGGCTTGAGGAATGAAAGTGGGTGTGAGGGTGCCCCCGAATACCCCTATGCCTACGCACCCGAGCCTGGAGCAGGCGGCCCTGTCCTGAAGGTGCTGAAGGGGACCCCGGGGGAGTGGTGCCTGGGCTGCAGGGTGCGGGCGGCAGGGAGGGCTGGGCTGCACACAGGAGGAGTCCCCAGGGGGCCTACCTGGGCGGGCGGCCTGAGCAGCTGCGCTGGCTCCCTTGGTGCTGGCCGGGATGCAGGTGAAACTAAGGGCGGCGCCCAGGAGGTTGGCCACGAGCGCCACGAGGGCGGGACACTGGATCCTGGGGGCGGCAGTGCGCTCAGCAGGGCAGGGGGCACGGGCACCACCCCTCACTGCCCTCAGTCACGCTCAAGCCAACCTGGATGTCCCCATGGTGAGGGCGGGGACAGGGCCAGACCCTACGGGGACACGTGCTTGTAAACGGATAGAGCCCCTTACGCTGGCCACAGCCCTGAGTTCACAAGCACAAACCCGGGGCCTCCAGCGGCGGGCAGCAGGGCCAGGAGGCCAAGGGTGGGCTTTGGGCCCTGAGGTATGGGGAGAGGGAGGTGTGGCTCTCAAGGTGCAGAGGGGCTGGAACCAACCAAGAAAGTGATTCCACTCACAGCGCCCCTGGAGGACAGAGTGGAACTGCCCACAGGGTCTCCAAGGCTGTCAGTCTTCACAGAAGCAAAGCTCAAACCACACCCACTGCCGTGGAGTCCATTCTGACCCATAGCGCCCCTGGAGGACAGAGTGGAACTGCCCCACAGGGTCTCCTAGGCTGTCAATCTTCACAGAAGCAAAGCCCAAACCACACCCACTGCCGTGGAGTCCATTCTGACGAACAGCGCCCCCAGAGGACAGAGTGGAACTGCCCATAGGGTCTCCAAGGCTGTTTGTCTTTGTGGAAGCTGATGCCTCATCTTTCTCCCCAAGAACGGCTGGTGGGTTCAAACCACTGCCCTTCTGGTTAGCAGCCGAGTGCTTTAACCACTGCATCACCAGAGCTTTGAGGGGCACAAAAGGCCCCCAAAATTCTGCCTGGGGAAAGAAAGGGCTGGGCCATCCCTCCTGGCCTGGGGAGGGATCAGAGACAGGGGTGGGCTCTGTCCTGGGGGCTGCGGGGTCCGGTGCCTCAGTCCCAGGCTGTGGGGGGGGTCAGGCCCCACTCATTTTACAGATGAGGAATCTGAGGCTCCCAGGAAAATTCCCCGTCCTTCAACATACAAATACCTACATGTACGTTCATACATACATATGCATAACACATATATACATATACACATACATGTATAAACATATACACGCGCAATGTATGCAGCTGCACGTATAAACACATGTACACACATCTGCACACATCTATACACACGTGCTCACACATGCACACACACATAGATGCACATACATATAAATGCACACACATCTGCACACACATGTACACACATCCACACGCATGCATGTACACACATATAAACACATACACATCCATCTGCACACACAACCACATACACATGCACACACGTGCACCCACACATACGCACGTAAACAGGCATATCCATCTGCACCCACACATCCACACACCCACACATCCACACACACGTGCACCCCGACACACGCCCATGCACACATGCTTGCTTGAAAGCACACTCACACCCCCCATAACAACTCTGGTAGGAAGTCCCTGGCAAGGCGGCCCAGGCCTCTGCCTAGCGGGACTGGGAGAGGTGGCCTGGCCTCCCCGTTGCAACCTGCCTGGGGCCACATGGTCTGTTTAGGGTGGTGCAGGCATATGCCCACTGGCCCCCACCTCAGTCCCTCTGGGGTCCCTGTGACTTTGCTGCCACAGGCCAATGCCCCCTGTGTATCTGAGTTTCCTGGCAGCTGAGGCTCCCCAAGATGGGCCTTCCCAGGAGGGCCGAGGCCGGGCTTAGGCCCACACCCCACCTCCGGCTGCAGGGCCGGCTGTGACGTGAGGGGCCGCCTCAGAGAAGGGCCCTTTTGTCTGGACTCTAGCCTCAGAGGCCGAGCGTCACTGCTAGCGCCATTCGGGCAGACACAAAGCTGCTTCCTCTCAGATGCTCTGTGAACTCAGAGCAGAGGGAGCCACTTGGAGGCTATTTGGGGAGGCTGGTGACAAGAGAGGCAGGCAGCAGGCAGCATGTCACCTGTCACCACAGAGTGGCCGGCCAGTCGGAAGTTAGCCCTGCCCTCGGGGTACGGGGGTGCTGTCCTGGGAACTTGGGATGGCCTGTCCCTTCAAACGAGTTGCCAAAGAGGACTCGGGCACGTCCAGGGTGGCAGCGGCAGATCCCGGCCTCTGCGCGAGGGCCCTTCCTGGCCAGGGGGGCCCTTCCCGGCTCTGTGGCCACATCTGACTCTCCAGACCCAGCTGAGCCCCTGCCCTCCAAGACGCCCCCCAGGTCTCGCTCCCCAGCACCCCTTCCAGGGGGGCGTCTCCTCCCTGGGGTCTTATGATCCAGGGACGTTGGACAGGGCACCAGGCCCCCCCAGCCCCCTTTGGGTCTCAGGGCTCCTCCAATTCTTTGAAACAGCGAGGATGATTCGGGGGAAGGAGGCCTGGTGGCTCGGAGGTTAAGTGCTCGGCTGCTAACTGAAAGGCCTTCTGTTTGAACCCCCGGTGGCTCTGAGAGGGAAAGACCGGGTCGTCTGCTCCCATAAAGACGACAGCGAGGAGACCCCTGACACGGGCTTGCTCGGGGTCAGATTTGCCAGGACCGCCCCCACCACAACCATCGGGGACACGGAGCTGCTGTCGGGGTCATGGCGGAACCCCAGGATGAACGAAAGGAATGTCCTTGCCCAGGGGGCAGAAACGACAGCTGTTTTTTTACCTGTATGTTTACACTAAAAAGGTAAAATGAAAACAAACCAAACCTGAGCAGCTGTTTTGAGGGCAGGGGTCCCTTCACCTGTCTCTGTCCCTCTCTTAAATTTTTGGCCGTGCAGATGGAGGCGGGGTAAGGGACCCTGGGGGGGCTCAGGGGCAGACGGAGGTGGGGAAAAGGACCCTGGGGGGCTCAGGGGCAGGCGGAGGCGGGGCATAGGACCCTGGGGGGCTCAGGGGCAGACGGAGGCGGGGCATAGGCCCCTGGGGGGCTCAGGGCTGGACCATCTGCCCCTATCCTGTGGCTGACTTGCTGGATGACCTCATTTCCTCTGTCCCCACCTTGAGGCTGCATCACTCGTGGGCCTGTGGGCATCCCTGTCAGGTCACCATGGGGGACCCCAACCCACCCCTGCTGGCCACCATGGAGGACCCCGACCCACTGCCATCTGGCCGCCACAGGGAGGCCTTTAGAAGTGGCCGGCAGGCAGGTGGGGGCTGGGCAGTGCTGGCCTGACAGGTGACCTCATTCTTATCTCGAGGGGCCAGTGCTCAGGTGGCCAGGAGGGCAGGGAGCCTGGCCGCCCCACCCTGCTCTGTATCCTAGCGCCCCACGCCTGACCCTGTGCAGGCCCCCACTGGCCCTAAGCTGGCAGTTCCTCAGGGGCCACCGTCACTCTCTCCACCTGCTTCAGGCTCCAAGAGGTGAGGAGACCTGGCCCAGGTCCCCCCGCTGTCAGGGTGGGACCCCAGGCATGGGTACGTCCTGCTGCCGGGAGATGGGTCCTCCGGCCCTGGCCCACAGGCGGCTCCCAAGCCTAGCCTGGGGGACAGGAGGGAGCCGGTGGGACCTGGCTGCTGCGATGGCAGGGAGGGGCCTCCGAGAGTCATGAGCTTGGGGCGCAGGAGGAGAACTCACCCTGCCCTGCCCTCCACTAAAGTGAGGCCCAGGGTGCCTGAGACCACCCTGATTCCAATCTCCCCCTGGCTTCTAGGGCCCCAGAAAAAATTCTCCAGACCTGTGTGGGGCCCCCCCTTCCCAGAGCTGGGTGTCTCCCCAGCACCCGCCCCACCGGCCCCACCCCTCTCGGCCACTTTCGCCCTGTCCCTTAGCGCTGGGAACACTGGGGCTCTCTCCTCCGGGGCCCGGGGTGCGGGTGGGGTTGGTTCCGGCAGGGGCACAGCCCGGGGCTGGCGGGTGGTGGATAGCGCCCGATGACCGCTGAGTCACTGCCGTCCCAGCCGCCCGGACTGTCTGCTCATTAACCTGCAGGGAAAGCTGCCTTGTCGCCTCACGGGAAGCGGAAGTGGGGAACAGGCTCCCCACGGCCTCACCCAGGCCAAAGGCCCAGAGAACGCCCTGCCTTGGGTTGCATTCGGAGGCCGCTGGTCCCAGATAAGGTGGAAGGAGGTGCGTGCTGGGTCCCCGGGAACCTGTGAGCACCCCGCCCTCCTTGATGTCAAAATGGAATCTTCTAGGGACCCTCATGATTCAAACCTCCCCTCACTTCCAGAGGCCCCCACGGCCTGTCAGGGGACCCCCAGGGTCTTCACCGGACCTCCACCTCCCCTTCGGCCCTGCCCCCTCACTCATCACTCGCTCCCTCTGCCCTGGCCCCCTGCTCTGTGTAGCTAGGTCACCCTGACCACACGCCCCTACACCACTGGACGGGCCTGGGCCACGGCCGCCCTGCCAGACGCCGTGCAGGCTTCTCCCTGTGTCCTGCCTGCCTTTGCTCAGGAGCCGACTTGACCTCCCCCCTTGCCCACGAAGGATGAACCTGAACCCCGCCCACCAGCACCTCCAGCCCCTCCCGCCTGCTGGCCCCCCGGCAAGTCACTGCCATATGGAGGCTGTCACCTTGAGAATATCAACCCACAGGGCAGGGACCTCAGGTCGGTGGCCACGACGGGCCTAGAGCAGGGGCTGGGACATGGCTGTGTGCTGCCCCGGGAATTCACCCTGCTGAACCCCAGCACACAGGGGTGGCAGGGGACCCCAGATACCCCTTTATATGAGGTCTAGGCTGAGGAAAGGGGCCTGCCTGGCTTGGAAGGCTGGGTCCCCCACCCTGCGCCGTGGGGGCGTGGTACAGCCCTGAAAGGCCGTGCTCCCCACTCTCAGCCCTGCCCGTGTGACTCACCCCACCCTCCCTGGGGAGCCCTCCCGGTCCCAAGCCCAAACCAGTTCTGCCAGTGTCCGCCCCCGCAGGCCTCCCAGGTTCGAACCCATTTCCTCCTGGCACCTGCTGTGGGTGCCAAGGGTGGGACATGGCAGGGGCCTCTTGGGGCCAGGGCATCCAGGGGACAGCTAGTACGGAGGTGGCTCGGGCGGGAGACCCCTTCTGATGCCCTGGTTTCTGGGGCGGGTGTAGGGGGCTCCAGGCCTGAGGCAGGGCAGCAGCTGAGACCCGGGGCATCAGGGCCTGAAGCCTCCTCCCCCAGGGCCACAGAGCCCACCGCCCTCTGGGGCCCACAGGGAGGTGAGGGCACCCGCAGGTGATGGGTGCTGGTGCACAGGGACAGCTCGGGGTGGGGGCCACCTGCACCCTTCCCCACCCCTCAGGTGGGGCACAGGTCACCAACACCTGGCCTCCCACACAGCACCCCAACTCCCGGCCAGCTGGCAAAGGCTGCCGGGTCAGCTTCAGCCACAAGGCCGCATGAGACCCCAAAAGTCTTGGGTATGACTCTGACTCTGTGCTGTCCTCAGCCCTGCACTAGGGCCCAGCAGCTCCGTGGGGGCCTTCACCCTCTGCCGAACCTCAGTTTCCTCATTAAAGGGGTGGCACCCAGGGTGTGGGAAGAGGGGCTCGTAGCCCTCATAAAATGCCTCAGACCCTTTCACTGGCACGAAAGGAGGTAGGAAAGTGAACGGGAAGGTGAAGGGGCTGTGGGGAGGTGTGGGAGGGAGACGAGGCGAGCAGGGTCCCGGGTCAGGAGCCGGGATGGAGTGACAGGCAGGCGGGGACAGGAGGAATCACGGGGTGGGGCTCCGTGTGGCCGCACAGGGCTGCCCTTCACGCTCAGGCCCGAAGCGTCCGGGGGTGGGTGAGGGCCTCCTGCACAGCTGGGAACACGGAGGCCTGGCAGCGTCAGGAGACGGGAGACCAGGGCCCGGGCTGTCTGGGCTGCAGGGGGTGTCTCCAGGGGTGGGGTGGCAGCCCTGCCCCGGTTACGGTCTGGCCTGAAGAGGGCAGTCCCAGGAAGGACATCACCTGGGACAGGTGCAGACACGCTGGCCTGCCCCCGCCACCTCGGCCGACCGCCCCAATTGTCTGCCCAGCTCAGGGCTTCGGTCAGTGTGCCCACCTCTGAAGGGTCCTTGGGCTGGGACAGCAGGAGGGGCAGGGCTCCCAGGGCTCTAAGCCTTCACACGGGCAAAACAAGGCGGTGAACAGGCCAGTGGTCGCGTCCCCAGGGCTGCCTGGGCCAGGGGTAGACAGGGGGCCAGGGCAGGGTTGCCTGGGGCGGAAGGTGGGGTGGATGGGGGCCAGGGCAGGGTTGCCTGGGGTTAGGGGTGGTCGGGGGCCAGGGCAGG
>NW_006921831.1:2463320-2472674 GCF_000298275.1 Orycteropus afer afer
AGGGGTAGACAGGGGGCCAGGGCAGGGTTGCCTGTGCCTGGGGTTGGGGTGGTCGGGGGCCAGGGCAGGGTTGCCTGGGGTTAGGGGTGGTCGGGGGCCAGGGCAGGGCTGCCTGGGCCAGGGGTAGACAGGGGGCCAGGGCAGGGTTGCCTGGGGCGGAAGGTGGGGTGGTCGGGGGCCAGGGCAGGGACACTATCTCACATGACTCTGTTGACACAGACACATGACATGGTGCATTTGTGAAAACCCTGTGAACTGTGCAACACAGAGGGACCCTGAACATCAACCGGGACTTCAGTCAGTGACTGCTGGAGTTGGTCCAACCCACGCGACCCCACACGACCCCTCGCGTCCGAGCAGAGCTGTGTGCCACGCGGGCTGAGAAGCAGAACACCAGGCCCAACTCCCACAGCGTCTCTGAACTGCCAGCCTTCCAGCTAGTCGTCCAGCACCGAACCACCTGTCCACCCAGACACTCCTCGGTGTATAATATACATCCCCATACACACACTCAATGTACAGATCTGACACACCTGTCCATAGAACACTGGGTGTGTACATGCATATATACACATACACGCATAACACACGTGCCTGGTACACACATATAATGGATATACAATGCGTAATACATGCACATGAGTGTACACACACAGTTAACATGCATCGATGACACATACATAACAGATACACATAACACAAGTACAAATACATACACACACACGCATCCATGTACCCACACTGGTTCCCCAATAGTAACAATATACCATGTGGCACAGGATGCCGCCAACAGGAGAGACTGAGGGAGGAACTCGGCAGCTCTCTGTACTCAGCCTAAATTTTCTATACACCTAAGACTGCTCTAAGAAATAAAGTTCGTTTGAAGAAAAAAAGAACAACCAAAACCTTCGCCAGGCTGAGGCCAGAAGACACCGCCCAGACCTCTTCCAGCTCCACAGCCCCGTACCCAGGCGTCTACTCCACAGGGCCCTGGAGCGTTGACCCAGCACCCAGATTTGTGCACCACTCCATTCTGAGCACGAGGCCACTGTGTCCCCAGGCCCAGTGTGGGCATGGCATTGGCACTGCTGTGCTGAGCTCACACCCGTGTCCCACCCAGTGGGAAAACCTCGTGTGACCGCTGCTCCCTCCATGTGCCACCCCCGCCTCCAGCACCCACCGCCCCGAGCGGGGCCCCTGCGCTGACCCTGCAGTCCCTCAGCCGAGCACTCACCAGGCACACTCCTGACTTGAGGCCTCCCATCCTCCCCCTATCCCTTCCCCTCTCCCCTCTCTTCTCAAATGGCCCCTGCTGAGAGGCTTTGGCTGACTGCCGTCCACCCAGCCCTTGGTGCTGCACGATTCCTTTTCATACCCAACCATCTAGTGCTAAGGAGCTCCAGTGGCGCAGTGGTAAGACGTTTGGCTGCTAACCAGAAGGTTGGCGGTTCAAACCCATCGACAATCTACTTCAGTAAAGATTTACAGCCTTGGAAACCCAGTGGGGGATGCTGTGGGTCAGAATGGACTCCAGGCAGTGGGTGTGGTTTGGGCTTTGCTTCTGTGAAGATTGACAGCCTTGGAGACCCTGTGGGCAGTTCCACTCTGTCCTCTAGGGGCGCTGTGGGTCAGAATGGACTCCAGGCAGTGGATGTGGTTTGGGCTTTGCTTCTGTGAAGACTGACAGCCTTGGAGACCCTGTGGGCAGTTCCACTCTGTCCTCTAGGGGCGCTGTGGGTCGGAACGGACTCCCCGGCAGGGGGTTCTCTAGTGCTAGGTTTTCACATCATGGAGGTTCTCGGCAGGGCTCGCTCGCTGCCACATCCCAGAATCAGGGCTCTGTGCTGCCCTCAGTGGATGCTCACTAATCAGCGGCTAGGTGAACACATGCTTCGGAGGGCTCTGGGTCTACGCCTCCCAGCTCAGCAGAGACAAGGACATGCTGGGGGGCCAGGCCTGGAACAGAGCCCTGCGCCCACCACCAGAGACCTCTCCAGAAAGGGAGGTGCCTATGAGGCCACTGTGCCCCCTGCCCATTACAACGCCTGGGCCCAGCCTTGGGCATTCCGGGAGCCCAACGGAGGCCCCCAGAGACCAGTGACTGGCTTAGGGCACACCCCATGTATGAGAGGGACAGGCACCAGGAAGGGAAGCTGCTCCCTGGCTTGGAGCCCCACGGATGGCTCACACAGGCTGGCGGCAGTGGGCAGACTGCCAGCCGGCCATGAGCCTCTGCCCATGGCCAAGTGGGGCTCTGACCCCAGCACCCCCTCCTGGCCAAAGGTTTCAGGCTGCATGAATGAGGGGCAAGGTCCACTCTTTTGAAGGAGGGGCACTGGGTGAGGCAGATACGGGATGGGGCGCATGGGGCTGGCCCTCCAGCAGCGGAAGTAGCACTTCCTCCCCGGCCAGGTGGGGCCTCTCCAGGGCCAGGTATGCTGGGACAGGTTCAGCTCTCCTCCCAGGAGGTCTGGCCAGAAAAGGGGCAGGGCGTGGAGTCCACCCTGCAGCCCGCCGGCTGGAGCTGCTGGCCCAGGCGGGTCTGAGGGCACTGAAGAAGGAACTGAGCCCCACAGGATGGGGCTGGGGCTGGGAAGCGCCCCCTTGGGGGCAAGGTCTTCACATCACACCACGAGGCCACTGAACCCCCACACGTGTGGAAGCTACTAGCAGATCCGTGTTTCATGGTAGGGAAACTGAGGCGAGGAGAGGTGAGCTGCCCTCAGTTACCGGGCCGAGAGGAGGACGATCCCTCTCTACCCCGCCAGCTCCAACTCCAAGACCAGCCCAAGAGGCTCCTGCCACCGCCCCATGGCCGGGGGCTGCCATGCTCAGCCCAGGGGACAGCTGCAAGGCGGTCGTTCCATTTGACCACTGCGGAAACTGCGGCTGCGCAGGCAGCGGGCCGGACCCGGGGGGCACCTCCTCTGTCTTGCCCCATCGCGGGGCCACTCCCCGGACACTCTACCAGTGGCCGTCGCCCCTATGGCACGCACACCCCCACTGGGGCCGCGGGACGGGCCTCATCCTGGTCCCCACAGGACCTACTGTCTGCTTTCCTTTAGGTCTAGCCCAATTTCTGTCTGCCGCGGGGCCCGTGAGGGTCCGCCAGCCTCGGACAGTCCCTGGCTGAGCGGCCTGCAGGCGACCCGCGCCTCGGGCCAGGCTGCAAGCACACGGACGGCTCCGCGGGGCCTTCAGCGTGGGGCGACAGCGCCCCCTGCCGGACCCGCCGCGCGCCCCGCCCCGCCCCGCCCACAGTGCGTCCCGCCCCCGGGCGCGCGCTCCGCCCAGTCTCCTCCACGCGGGTCCAGCCTTGCAGATGGAGAAACCGAGGCCCAGTGGGCCCGTGCGGCCCAGCCCGGCCACTCACCCGCACGCGGTGCTCAGGGTCCCGCCGAGTAGGGAGCCGAAGATGAGGCCGACGCCGAAGCAGAGGCCCAGCCGGCCCAGCGCCGCAGGCCGCTCCTCGGGCGGGGACAGGTCCGTGATGACCATCTGGGCGGCTGCCGGGCAGGCGGGGGTTGAGCGCGGGGTCCCCCACGCTTCCCCCCCCCAACCCTCCCTGGCCAGGCCCCGCCCCGCAGCACCCTCACCCCGCCCCCTGGACCAGGCCCCGCCCCGCGGCACCCTCACCCCGCCCCCTGGACTAGGTCAGGTCCCGCGGGACCCCTCACCCCACTCCACCCTGGGAGAGGCCACGCCCCCACCTCCCCCAGGTCAGGCCCCGCCCCCCGCCCGGTCCCCGCCCCGCCCCGGCTCTCCGGCCCCACCTCCTCGCCTTACTTGGCAGCGCGTGCATGAAAGCGGCGGGCAGGCGCGAGGCGAACAGCAGGGCGACGCCGGGCAGGGCCGGGCTGCAGGCGGCAGCCAGGAGCAGGAAGAGCACGGAAGTCCCCAGGAAGGAGAGCGTGAACGCGGCCCTCGCCCCGTGCTGGTCTGCGAACCTGAGGCAAGGCGCAGTGTCAGCCGCCCGGGCGCACCCCTCCCAGACCAGGGCGGGGTCGCCACCCAGGACGCTCCAGGACTGGGGTCCCCACGCCTGCGACCCTCCCGGACTGGGGTCCCCACTCCTGCGACCTCCCGGACTGGGGTCTTCACCAGCACACGCACCCCAGGCCCCTGGGTCTGCAGGGAGCCGGGCCATTGTTGAGCTCTCCACACCCAGCCAGGGCTGATGGAGAGATTGGGGTGGGTGGAGGGTGGGCTGGGCCCCTGCCGGCCTCAGTTTCTCCATGGTCCCAGGGGGGCTGGCTAAGGGCTGTGGGTCTGGCCCTGGAGGTCACGTTCCCACCCCAGGTAAGAAGGAACTGTTGGCCCAAGTGGCCCAGGGTATGCGTGCTTTATGGGAACTGTGTCCCAGCTGGACCTGTCAACCCCCCGCCTCCCTGTCGGTGCTCTTCCTCGCCTGCGTGGGACCCCCCAGACTCTGCCTATTCCGGGTTGCTGCCTCACCCCATCTTTTCTGCCTGAACGGGACTCTAAAGGTTTGTCCCCTGTGAGCTGTCCTGTGCACGGTGACATCAGCCAGGGACAACGTAACCACCACGTCCCCAAGACCAGTGGGAATTTGGGGGCCACAGTCCCTGCATCCTCGGCTGGTCCCTGGTGTCACCTTTGCAAGAGAAGTTGACAGCAAGCTGTCCAGGTCAGGGGCTGGGAGTTTACCGCCAGCATGCTCACCATTAAACCCTCACTGGCCACAAACCCGCATTGCTTTCAGCTGTAAGGGGCCCAAGCTGCTCTGTGCCTCAGTTTACCCACCTCTGACTTAGAAGCCGCCATCTTGGCCACATGGGGCCATGTGAGAGGACCCAGCCTGAGACCTCTGAGGGGTGGGCAGGGCCATCCTGGGGTGAGGGCTCGCATGCCCCCCTCCTACGGTACCTGCCAAATACGGGTCCACCCAGCAGCTGGAGCACCCCGAAGGTGGTCTGCAGGTAGCCGAAGGCAACAGAGTCCAGGCCCAGGTTCCGGGCCAGGTACTGAAACACAGGAGGGGGCCCATGAGAGGGACCTCAGGACTGGGCATCCGAGGTCCTAGGTGGGTGGTGAGCAGGGCACTTGGGCTGTGAGGCGTCACCCACTGAAAGGTATGTGGGCAGGTGACAGCATCGTCCTTGCTTCCTCCCAGGTGCCTTGACGGCCGCTAGGAGGCTCCCATCGACAAGGAGGACAGGAGCCTGTTCTGTGTGGTCCCGCCCTGCAGCCCCGAGTCCTCCCACCCACCTACAGGATGCCCCAGCTCCCCCCCCTTGTGTGGCCCCAGGGCCCCAGGAACTGTGCTTCCTGGCCCCTGAGTTTCTGCCTCCCCCACCTCATAGCCAGACCCCCTTGCCTTCATCCCAGCAACCCTTCCCCAGGGAGGGCGGGAGGGCTGCTTCCTGCTCCTTCGGGCATTCAGGGCAGCCGTGCCACCTCCCCCCCTAGGTGTTCCCTCTGCCCGCATCTCGGGTACTGTCCCTCTTCCACCACCCCAGTCCTAACCTCCCACCACCATACCTGCCCACCTGCGGGCACCTGGGCCCCCGGGGGCCTGCCTACCTGATTCTCCCTCCCCGAGTGCATCCATCCCAGCCCCCTGCCACCTCCGGGTCAGGGATCGCGAAGGTCTCCCTTCTGCCCCCCAAGCTGCTCCTCCTCCGTCTTTCAAACGACCAGCCCCCTGCTCGGCTCCCCTCTGTAGCCACGATGCTCAGAAGAGCCACTGACCACTGACCGCCTGACTGCCTCCAGGCCTATCTCCTCTTCCCCTCCCCACTGCAGGCCTCACCCTCTCCCGGGGTCGTCACCCAGGCCCTGCATGCTGCTGCATTGGGGGCGGTTCTTTCCCTCCGCAGTGACCCCCTGCGTCACCTGTGCCTGCCCCACCTGCATCGGCTTCTGGGGAGCCCCTTGAGGTCACACATGGACCCCGCCTCTGTGCTGTTAAGTTACAGAGCGAGGTCTGTGCCTCCGGCAATCTCTGCTGAACTAACGCCACCCCACTGCCTGCCACACAGGCTTAAAGGCATCCAATGCAATACACCCAAAACTGGGCTCCCAGCATCCCCCAGACTGGCCCCATCTGGAGTGCCGACACCGCCATCCTTCCAAGCGCTCAGGCCCAGTCCTAAGGGCCATCCCTAGCTCCCTCTATCTCCCTCACCCCACGTCCAATCCCTCAGTCACTTCCACAACCTCCTCCAAGGCCACCATCTGTCACCTGGATTCCTCCAGGCATCTGGTCTGTCCTCTGCTGCCTCCTCACCCCCGGCCCCCAGGTGATTTAGGACATGGCAAGCATAAGTCCTAAGTGGCAGTGTGACTTCTAAGTCAGTGTGTCCGTCCCGGGGCTCACTGGTCTCAGCGTACAGTCCAGCGTACAGTCTGGCCTGCACTCCGGCTGCCCCAGGGCCTTCACACTGGCCTGTCCTTTTCCCTTCAAGCCCTGGCCCCTGCAGCCCCTCACCCTGACCTGCCATGTCTTTCTACAGCGTATGCTGTGATCTGACACATGGCACAGTGTGGTCACGTAAGTCCCTGCCTTACATACAGTGTATTCCAGTCAGAACAAACGCACTTGGACCGTCTGTGATTTTCCTTTGTACGTCTCGTGGTGGGTAACGTGGACTACGCACAATGTTGTGGACGCCAGCGTCCTCAGATATTCACTCCCAGACTGTTCAAAGCTTAGATTTGTAAAGATACTGAAAACTAGAGGCAGTCATAATGAAAACGAAAAAGAAAAAGCGGATCTGAGCCGACTTAGCATGGAGTTGCAGGAATGAAACCTCGTCTCGCTGCAGGAAGCTTCCTGCTGGAGGCCTGCCCCCGCCCCTCCGCGCCACCCGCCCGGGGTCAGCTCCTGGCACGCGCTCCGATACCTTCTGCGCGCTGAGAACCCCGTGTGCTCCCCACACAGGCTTAGCTGGGATTTGGGCAACAATGAGGTGACTCTTCCCCTTCAAGGGAGACAATGGTGAGGATGGCTTGGTAGACGCTAGTTCACCCCGCTCTGTGTCAGCCTGTCCGGGGCTTTAAACGCTCACTCCTCACTCTGAGCACTGATCCCAAGGACAGGCTGGGACTGTCCCTTTTCTGATGACGAAACCAAGGCTGCTTGCCCAGGGCCACTGGGCTCAGCCATGGAAGGGCGTGGAGTGCCAAGCCAGGCCTGAGAAGACTTTGGGACGGGGTCCTTGGGAGTCACTGTTTGACCAGGAGTCCCTGCCATGCCCCTGCCACCCTGGGTCCCCCGGCCCCAGCTGTGAGAGCCTGGTGGAGGCGAAGTGTCAGTCAGGCTGGACGCCCCCCGGGGCATAGGGGCAGGTCTGGGCCGGGGAGCTGGGCTGTCCCAGGCGTGGGCTCTGCCTGAACTCCTTGCTGTTCTCTGTGACCTGCTGCACAAGCAGGTCTGAGTCTTGGACCTTCTGGGATAAGAAGCAGGGGATTGGCCCCAATGGGCTGGCACTGCCATGGTCTGAGTCCAGTGTGGAACCAACCCTAAGTGCCCACCACACTCGGCCACTTACAAGTCTCCCGGGAGCTTTTAAAAGGGGCCGATGCCATGGCCCCACCAGACCACAGAGCAGTATCTCTGGGTGCGGACACCTGGAGGAAGAGACCTCGAGGGACGGCTGCAGGGGGCCTCTTGGGAGGTGAGCAGTGGGCAGCCAGGCAGGCCGTGTTCCAGACTGGGGCTGGGCAGAGCTGACAGCTGAATGGGACGTGTGCTGGGCCGGCTGGGTGAGGGAGTGCACGGAGGTCACCCTACCGTGCCAGGCAGGGCTTGGGGGAAAGGGGGGCCCATTGGCAATTCCCTGAGCAGAAGCCTGACTTCAGAGCCACACGGGCCCAGCAGGGGTGGGGTAAGCTGGGCAGGAGATACACAGGGCACAGGCCCCAAGGTGAGGGGCGGAGCTGGGGCCAAGGAGTGTCAACAGCCAGCCACGTGAGCGCTGCTGCGCCAGGGCTGGCCGTGCACCCCGAGCGAGCGCAGGACATGCTGACGGGGTCAGCAGACAGCGCCAGGCCCTCTAACCTGCGCGGCCCTGCAGAGGGCCTGCTGGGCGCGGACGGATGGCAGGCGGGAAGGGGGCGGGGAGTTACTCACTGGGATGACAGAGAACTGCATGAAGAGGCAGGTGAGCTCCGTCGCGACCAGCACGTAGGTGAGCAGGAAGACCCTGGACTGGCCCAGTGCACCCCTCGCACTGGGGTGCTGGCCCCGGCCCCTGAGGGCCCTGTCTCCCCCCATCCTGGGCCGGCGCTGCAGGGAGCCCCGGAAGGCCTGAGCGGAGACTGCTGATGGGTCAAGGGAGCGGTCGGGGCAAAAGTCCTGTTGGTCGGCGGCGGGGGCTGAGTCACCAGGAGGGCAGGAGGCGATGGCACTGGCCTCACCTCACCGCCAGGAACCGCCTGCAGGAGAGAAGGGTGCTGGCACCCTCGGCCCACTGTCTGTGGAATCCCTTCTCCGGCCACTTGCTGTGGGACCCCAGGCCCCCCTCGTCCACCCACCTGCCAGTGGCAGCTGTGAGCAAAGCCAACCGTGGTACAACCCCTGGTGCCAGTCTCTGGGCTCACAGCAGCCCCAAGTATGCCTGACACAGGAAGGATCAACACCAACATTTTTGGAGGGGAACAGGCCTCTCTGGGATAGGGTGCCCTGTGCCAGGGGAGAAGGGGCTGATTTGGGTCCCTGGGCCTGGGGCTGGCAGTCCCCCGGGGGGGGGGGAGCTGTCAGGGGCCTACCTGCCCCCAGTCTTAGGGGACTCTGAGTGGTTGGGGGAGCTGGGGAGGTGGGCTGGGAGCCAACCTTCCAGGTCTACCCTCAGGGCAGGACCCAGTCCCTTGCACGCTCTGGGCTCCTGCTTCAGCCCTGCCCCTCCGCCCTACCCTTGCAGGGCACCCGCCAGGCCCACCCCCATCAGATTGCAAGGCTGCCAGGGGCCTCTGTGAGCCCGGCGAACACAGGGCTGCGCCTTCCGCTGGAGGCGGCCACGGGCCCGCCAGGCCCGGGGGGAAGGAGCGGGCGGCGTGGAGGGCGCTCCCCCCCGGGGTGTGGAAGTGGGGGCACGGCGCGGCAGCACCTCGAGGCACTCCGGCCCCTCGCTGCGCGATGGTCTCGGGCTTGGGGCCTGCTCGCCGCCGAGGTGACCCGGGCACCCGCCTTTCCGGGGTGAACTCCGCCCCCGCCCCCGGGGCTGGGCCCCGGGCCCTGGCCCCGCCCAGCCCCTGGCACCTGCCTTGCCCGCCTCGGCCTCTCCCCCTTGTCTGGGGACTGGGCCCTGCAGGGGCGCGCAGTCTGATCTGGGGGAGCCAGGGAGGGAGAGAGGCGAGGCAGAGGGGTGGGGGTTGGAAGAGGAATTTGGG
>NW_006921831.1:2472959-2486188 GCF_000298275.1 Orycteropus afer afer
CTGGCGGTTCAAACCGACCCGCCACTCCTCAGAAGGAAGATTGGGTGGTCGACTTCTGTAGTGATAAACCAAAAAACAAAACAAAACAAAAAAAACCCCACCAAATTCACTGCCCTGGAGTAGCATCCCACTCCTAGCCACCCCTCCTTGGGTTTCCGAGGTGGTATCACTGTGGAAAGGGACTGACCAGTCTTCCCTCTGAGGAGTGGCCGGTGAGTTTGAACCCCAGCCTTCTGGCTAGTAGGCAAATGCCTTAGGCACTATGCCACCGTGGCCTCGGAACTCCCCGGGGGGGGGGGGTTGCTAGGAGTTGGATCCAAGTTGAGAAGAGTGAAGGGGTGTGAGTGACCCCTGCCTGGGCCACCTGGCTTCCTGCAGCTTGGCTGGAGCCCCATGGAGCCCCAGGAGCACACCTGGCCAGGTCCTGCCCCGTCCCCACCGCTGTTCTACCGGCCATTGCTAAGGTGGTGTCGGGTCACCCGTCCACTTGCCCTGATGCAACTATAGCCACAAGCGGGGTCTGAGGCCCAAACGTCCGAAGACACATTCCTGCCTTCGGAAAGAGAGCTCCCAATGGGGATGGGTGTGCAGCAGACATCCGGGGGCGGGGAACAGCCCAAACTCTGGGCAGGGAGGGGGCACACATTGGTGTCACCTAAGTGCACGTGGGGAGGTGTTTGAGAGTGTGCAGACAGCAAATGGGGAGAAGGAACACGTGGGGGTGCCCCCAGGCTCACCACAACCCCGGCTTCGGGTTGTTCACCTCGGCCTCCCTGTGAGGAGGGGAGGGGGCTGGTCCCACTGAGGGTCCAGAGGCTAGGGCATCCCTGTGGGTAGCAGGGTTTCCAGTGACTGCTCGGGGCGCGTGGGGGCACGTGACAGCATTCAGGGCTCCTGGGTGGGGGAGCAGAGCCAGGTGGCTCATGGGAGGCAGAGTCTGTCCCCAGGAGCTTCCAGAGTTCCCCCCCAACACCCTCAAGACCTGGCAGGCTCCTGGCCTGGCTGCTTCCTACAGACCTGGCTCTTTCTGGGCTGTCAGGGTCAGGGTTGGAGAATGAGGATCAGAGGTTGTGGGTGGGGGGCCTGAACGTCCCAGGGGCGTGTGGGGCAGGCATGAAGGGGCGGGCTACTCACGGCTCCCTTTCTCCTTCCTTGAGCAAAGCCGGTGGAGTCTGAAACTGGTTGGGACAGGAACAATCCAATCTGGCCGGAGTCTTGGCTACAGATGGGGGTGTGGTGGCTTCCTGGTCTGGAGGAAGCGTGGGAAAACTGCCCTTTGGGCTGGAAGAGGAGTGGGGCGCAGGTGCAGGAAGCCTGAATCTCTGGGCCCTGCCTTTCTCCCCTAGACCTGCTGCTAAGTAGCTCCCCTAGCCAGTCAACAAAGGCCACACCCAGACCCAGGCACCCTAGAGGGCTTCTCGGAGAAGGTGTCTGAAGGATGAGCATGGATGGCCAGTTGTGGAAAGAGCATCCAGGCTAGGAGCACAGTATCTGCCAGCCCCAGCTTGGTGGATTCGAACCCGACAGAGTGTGTGAAGGGGCTTGGTAGAGTATGTGCAGGGCACTAGGGGACGACGCTGAGTCTGGAGAGAGGGGGCTTGAGGCCAGAGCACGGAGGGGCTGGTGGGCCCTGGGAGCTGAAGTGGGGGCATGTAGTGAGTGGAGGAGCCCGGCAGAGGGGCCCTGGCCTCTGTGAGCTGGAGGTTAGGCCCATGGGAAGCTGGCCTGGGACTGGAGCTGGGTGCCCGCGCACCTGCCCTGAGCTGAAACGGGAATGTACCTCGAAGCAGGCAGCCTCACTTAACCCAACAGCATTTATTGAGCACCTACTGCACGCAAGCTCTGTGCAATGTGCCTGGGGTCCTCGGCACAGAACTGCCACGAGCCCCCTGCATCACAGTGCATGTGTGCGTGTACATGCGTGTGTGTAGACAGTAAATATGCATACGTGAACTGGACACGTACTATGAGCACTGCAGCTTTGGTTAACCATGAGACGGGACCCAGAGCAGGGGCTACACCTGCCTCTGGTTCCAGAAGAATCTACTGAATGCACTGGAGTGGAGGCTGGGGTCAGCCCAGGGGCTTCTGCTGGAGGCCAGACGGCAGGGGCCATGGCTCAGATCTCCATGGTGGTGGGGTGTTCAGGGTGGCCGCGTTCCTGATGCGGGTGTGGGGAGGGAGGGCCCAGCCCCTTCTTGGTGGGCCACAGGTCACCTGAGTGATGGCAGGAAAGGGCTTGGAGCAGTGTGCTCCTCCAGGGCCCACTTCATGGGCCAGCTCACACTCTCCCCCTCACCTGGCCTACAGATTTTGGGGAGCAAGTGTGCGAAGATCTCCAGCCCGCCGCCTGACCTCCGGGTTTGGGGCTTTGCCAGCCCCCAGAGCCACGTGAGCCATTTCCTTAAGATCAGTTACTCTCCCAGCTCATTTTCCCTGGAGACCCCGGCTCAGGCCCTTGCAAGGTGCAAGTTCAGAACTCAGCCGGCAGTGGGTGAGACCACAGCAGCCCCGGGCCCTTGCACCCCCAGGCCAGGGACGGGCCCACCTGGCAGGGCTGTCCTGGGAGCCACAGGCTGCAGAAGATTCCAGCCTGGCATAGGACGGGAGCCTGGCAATGCTATGGTCAGCTCCCTGGCCAGGCTGAGTCTGGAAGGGTGGGTTCAAACAGGATCGGTGGGCCAGGCAGGCAGCCCGGGAGGCTTGGTTTTGCTGCTGGGCCGGCCCTCTGCGAGCTCCACGTGAATGCTGAGCAATCTGCCGGAATCTGAGGTTAGTTTGAGCCCAGGAGGGCTTCCAGGAGGAGGAGGCAGTCAGCGCTGGAGGTGGGTGTGGTCAGAGGGTCAGCCTCCAGACCTCTCTAGGGATGCTTCACCACTTCCATCCATGGGAAAGAGCTGCTTCACAGGAGGGAGTGCCCACCTCTTGAGGCCAAAGGGGAAGCCATCGTCCAGGGAGGGGCTGCCTGAGGGCAGAGTACAGCTTGAAATTTCACAGGAAGGTGGGCCCTGGGGTGGGGGAGCACCAGGCTGGGGAAACTGAGGCACGGCAGGTGAGGTAAAGCAGCTCTTCCCCAGGTGCCCAGGTGCCGGTCCCCTCCAGCCAGCACATCCCTCAGAGACCAGAGGTTACAGATGGCTGTCCTTTGGTATCTATCTCCCCACAAAGGGCCTCCTTTGGCCCTGACCCCTGTGGGAGTTCAGTTTGTGTGTCAACTTGGCTGGGCCTGGTTGAGTGGCTGGGCAGCTGGATGTAGTTATTCCCCATGATGAGACTGGTCGTCGACTCCATGGTGGAATCTACTGCGAGCAGCTGAGTAGCTGCCTCAGGGCTGTGGTCTGCTTCCTGTATATAAGCAGAAGCCTTGGGGCTTCTCTAGTGGCACACTTGGACCCTGCATGCAGCCGTGTCATTGTTCAGCAGCCTGCCATGCTCTGCTGACCTTGGAATTTACAATGGACTTGAATGAATGGCCTGCCATGTGGTTTGGTAACATTGGGACTGTGCCTTGTTACATGTCAACCTTGGGCTTGTCAGCCTCAGCAGCCAGTAGCTGCCTGAGTGAAGAAAAGCCTCTGGCTTCAGTGGGCCATGAGCAGGAGGCAGAGCTGAAGGCCAAGGTTGAAGGGCTTTCACCCAGCCCCTAGAGCCTGGCACTTTGAACTCGGTCTTATAGCCTCCAAACTGTAAGAGAATAAACTCCTGTCTGTTCAAGCATCCCATTGGTGCTCTATTCTTGTCAGAACGGCACTAGGGAACCAGGACGCCAGCTAGAAGCCCCACCCACATCCAGTGCTTCCTAGAACCTTCTTCCTCTCAGGAACCCAGATGATCCCGCAAGATGCAGGAAGGACTCTGGAGAAGCCAGAAGAGGGGTCGCACGGGCACATGCCCCTCCAGGCCCTAGGAGCCGCCTCAGCCGTGCAGAGCCCTGACCTGTGGCATGGTGGCATTCCAGGGCCGCTGGCTGTTGGATAGGAAAGGCAGCCCCTCACCTGCTTGGCCCGTGGCCGCATGGCCTGCTGAGGCTGAGGTGTCTGTCTCTGCTGCCGCAGAGCCTGGGCTGCAGGACTTGGCTCCAGCAGCAGGGTCATGCGCAGACTGGGGCTCCCTCACAGTCTGCAAAGCGGGGGGGGGGGGGCACCCCGCCTTGTGCCCTGCCTGCTGCATCCTCACTGCCCGGAAGGAACTTCGCCCTCGTCAGTGATGCCCTCCACCCGGGGGTCCCAGCATGCCCCCCGCTTGCCCTGCCCGAATTGCATTAGGCAGTCAGTCCCTGGTGTGCCCGTGGCCGTGCGGGTCCTCGCTTATTCTCCTGTTTCCGGGCAGCCTGGAAGCCCCTGAGGTCCCAGCCTCTGCCAGGCACCTGCACGCTGGGGAGATGCCAGGCAGGGGACAGCGGGCACTCAGACCAGTGGGGCCGGCCGTCGCACGCTTGCTGGGGCTTGCCCTGCCTCTGAGCAGTACTGCTCCTTCCTCCCTGTGCAATGGGACCGCCCCTGAGCCCTGCCGCATGGGCTGGTGCCAAGCACCAGGGGGAGGTCCACCCACAGGGTGCTGGGCATAGAGCTAGCTGGCAGGGAGGGACCTGGTCGCTGGGTGGTGTGCCACGTGGGGTGGAACGGGCAGTGGGGTTGTTGGGTGAAGACAGGGCCGTGTACTGTGCTCCACATGCCCCTGCAACTCCCGAGGTGTTCACCCAAAGCCACCCATCGTGTCAACAACGCCTCCTGACTGATGGCTTATTGGGAGCTGCGAACAACCAAGGCTGGAGTGAGGGGGGCTCCCAGGCTCAGACAGAATATTAGGGTGCACTTAGAGTGGCTCTGGAGGGGACCATGGCTGGGGGTTGGCCCCTGCCTGCATGCGAGGGCCACAGGGAGAACTTGACAGCAGGGAGGGCAGTGCCCCACTGGCTCAGGGCCAGGCCTCTGGGCAGGAGCTACACGAGTGGAGCACAGAGAGGCCAAGCCACTTGCCCCAGGTCACACAGCCAGGAAGACTCTCCTAGGCCAGGCAGTGCCTCCTGCTGTTCTCAGTGGGTGGATACTTGGAGCATTACTGCGGGTGTGTGTGTGTGTGTGTGTCAGTGGCGGGGGGTGGCCAAGGCTGGAGGCTGTGGGTTCCCCTTTTACCTTCCCTTCCTGATCCATGGAAGCACCTCTGGTTCCATACTCCTGGCTCCTCCCGCTCCCTTCCTCTTCCCATGCCCACAGCCAAGGCTCCCAGAGTCCTGCCCCTCAGCCAGAGCTGGCTGGGTACCACCTGACCTGCCTGCTTGAGTGACATCCAGCCTCCACACTCAGGACCCAGGCCCCCAAGCTGGAACCCCCTGGGGACTGAGCAGGGCACCCCCCGCCTGGGACCCCTCCGTCCCAGCTACCGTGGCCCCTTGTGAATACCCCGCTTTCCCTCAGGATTGGTTCCTGGAGGGGGCAGGGCTGTGGCAGCAGAGCCGGCCCTGGGCCCTTCCTGGGGTCACCCAGAGGCCTTGTGAGGCAGGGCCCCTTCACGTCTGCCGTCCTGTCAGCCTCTCCCCGGCCACAGCGTGCTCCTCCTGTCTGAGGAGGGCCTGTGTCTGTCTGATGGGCAGGCTGTCCCTGGCCCCGAGCCCAGAGATGGGCGCTATGGTGATGCCTGGACACGGCTGAACACTTGTGTTTTACAGCTAACGGGGTGTGTGTCTGGATGCGGCGTCCAGGCTTGAAGGCAGCTGGCGGCAGGGAGGGCTGGCCCAGCCCAGCCACAGAGCACGTACAGCCCGGGGGGCTTTGGGCAGCCGCGACCAAAGCAGAGGGCTCTGGGAAACAGGCCAGGCCCGGGGTGGGGGCAGGGCAGGAAGAGGAAGAGGAGGAGCTGGGGGCCAGGAGGAAGGAGGGAGGAGGGGACGGGGCAGTCGGAAGGGAAGAAGGGCAGGGGGAGGGGAGGCCCTTTGTCCTCAGCTCTGCCGGCCCCTCCACACCTCACCCCCTCATCCAGGCTGGGTGGGGCTGGCAGAGCCTCTGATTCTCACTAAGGTGTGAGTGACAGCCCCTTCAAAGCACCTAAGAACATTGGCTTTGAAAATGAGGTTCCACCCCAAGGCCCCAAGTGTCCCCCACTGTCTTAGACTTGAGGGGCCTGGGATTGAGAGACAGACAGGCCCTTGGCATAGTATCCACAGGTGTGAGGCGGGACAGGCTGGCGGGTGGGGGCGGGGGAGGCAGCTTCTGGCGGGTGCCCTTCCAGGTGGGTGGGGCTCTCCTCAGTCCTGAGGGGGTGCTGTGCCAGATCCGGACACCAGGGGGCAGCAGACGCCAGGCTTTGGCCGTCAGGGCGGCCGGCTCCAGCGGGTGGAAGGGGAGGCGGGATTTGGACTGGCCCACCAGGTCCGTGTCTGCTGACCACCTACTGCGGTGGCAGCCTCCAGGATGGGAGCGAGGAAGCTGCGTCTCCTTTATATGCCCAGGCCTGTCCTGACAGGTCCCAAACTCAGTTGACGAGAGTTGGGAAGCTGTGATGAATGAATGAATGAGTGAATGAATGAGTGAGGGAGTGATGAGCGCTACTCTCTTCCTGACTCTGACCACAGAGGGCACAGGAACCTGCCCCTTCACCATGCACTTTGCTTGCTGTTGAGAGGGGGCAGGTGACCACCGCCCCCCTCAGCCCTAAAGGGGGAAATGACACCCCTCACAGGCCCTTCACACACAGGACTGTCCCTCCAGGTCCCCAGGACACACCTTCCCCTTCTGTCCTTCCTAGCAGCACCCCTGCTGTGGAAGAGGGCGGAGGAACAGAAGGGCCCTCACATTGCCTCTCCAAGGCGGTCCCCTGCCCCACACCTCATGTTGGGAGCAGGGGTGGGGGCAGGGGAGCCCCTGGGCCGAGGATGCTGACTCTTAGGGCTTCCCTCTGGCTCCCACAGGGGAGGGCTGTGCTGCCCACTTCCCTCCCGAAGTTGAGGTGGGCCCGGGACTCGTCCGGCGTGTGTCCCATGGGTGGGAGGGAAAGACTCATGGGGGGGTCTTACATGAGAGCCCACATGCCCCTGAGACCCCTCCCCAGCCCTGAGCCTCGGCTGCGCCCCCATTTGTGTTTCCTGGGACATTCACTGACGAAACTAGGAAAGTCCCAGGCAGACTGGGATGGGGGCCCTCACCCAAGTCAGGACCCCGATGGAGAGCAGCCCAGGCCGGGGGCCGAGAGGGCGGCCTGGCTGCTCCCGGCCAGGCCTGCCTTGTTTCTGTTGCCTCTTGTAGGCTCCCTGGCAGGGCCCCCACCGACTCCAGCAGCCAGGACCCCAGGCCCCCAGCACAAGGCCACCCCTGTAATCGGAGCCCGCCAGCTCACGCCATGTCGCTGGGGGCCGGCACCTGTGGAGGACGTGCCTGGCAGCCACCCCGAGAACAGCCTGTCCTGGGGGGTGGGGCGAGCCGAGCGGGGAGGCGGTGCGGAGAACGTCCCTGGCGGCTGCTGGGCCTCGGCCAAGTGCGCACAGGGAGAGCCTCCCCTGCGAGGCCGGTGCTGCGGCGCGGGGTCTGCCAGCCAGCCCCCGCCCCTTGGGGCCCCGGCCTCGGGCTGACGGCCGTGAGCAGCAGCCTCTGTGCCATTTCACGGACAGGCAAGTGGAGGCTCGGGGCCGCAGCGGCGTCCCAGGCCTCTTGGCCGGGTGGGGCAAGAGCTGGCTGCCGGCCCAGCACCGCCAGCTTGCTGGAGATGGTGGATGGGCAGAGGGTGCTCTGCGGCCCTCGGGGTGCCCCTGACGGAGAGCCTGTCCTGGGCAGGGTACCCCACTCAGCTGCCCATCCTGGCTCCAGGACTGGGGTAGGCAATGGGGGTTCACCCTGAGACCCTTGGCCTCTCCCTTTCCTGCCCCTCTAGAAGCTGGAGGAGGGGCTCTGGGCTGGCAAGGAGGCACTGGGTGATCTCAGGGCTGTGCTTGGCCTCTCTGAGCTCAGCCTTCTCCCCTGTGAAGGGGCTTAAGAGTGGCTCCCTCCTGCTTTTCGCCTTCTTCGGAAGCCTGGCCTGCCCGCTCAGGGCTGCCACAGAGGCGCCAGGGCACACTGGCTCCTGCTGTCCCTCTGCTATGGCCCCTCTGGCCTCCTCAGTAGGGCACTGCCCCAGACAACAGTCCCAGGAGGCAGCAGGGCGGCAGCTCAGATGCACCTCCCAGCGGCCCTGGGAACTCTGCCGCTGGCCACACAGTGGGCCCCAGGATGCTGCCCAGGGGTGCTTGGCACACACGTTACCCCCAGGCACCAGGTTTCCAGAAACGGCTACGTGCGCCCCCTGCCCTGCCTCTCCTGCTCCCCCACCTCCCCTGGACCCGGAGCCCACTTGCCACCCTTCGGCCTCCAGAGCTGCTCGGCCCGGCCATGCCAGGTGACTGACTGCCTTGGGTGTCCAGCCAACATCCTCATACTGGCTCTCAGGCCAAGGACTCTCTGGAAGGAAGATGGTGGGTGGATGGTGGGTGAGACCCACCCACTTCTCCAGCTGACCTTGCCGGCCGAGGTATGAGGGTCATAGTACCCTCGCTCACAGCCTGGGTCCTCAGCCCTGCATCGGGCAGACCTGGATTCGAATGCTGACTCCAGCGACCACTGGCTGTGTGACTTCTGGAAAATCATTTTCCCTCTCTGAGTCTGGGAGGGAAAGTGTTTTATTAGGGCCTGGACACTACCGTCGCCACCTGCAGCTGAGGCTGGCCAGGGGCAGGCCTGGGTGATGCTGGAGGCTCCCTGGGACACAGAAGCCTCCATGGTCCACCACTGATGGGTGGCCAGGCATGATGGGAGGTTTTGTTAGGCCTTAAATTCATTCAAAGAGATAGGTCAGAGCTTCAGAATGGCCCTGAGGCAGGTGGCTCAAGGGTTAGAGGCCCCATGAAGTCCAACCCCATCCTCAGTACCCTTCCGGGCACCTCTGTTGTCTCAGCCTGGTTCTTGCCTGTGCTAGTTCAGCTGTGTGTCGACTTGGCTGGGCCTGGTTTTGAGTGGCTGGGATGTGGTTATTCCCCACGATGAGACTGGTGATCAGCTCCGTGGTGGAATCTATTGGAGTGGCTGAGTAGTTGCCCCAGGGATGTGGGCTGCTCCCAGTGTATAAGAAGCAGCTTTGAGAAAAGTCTCTGAGCTTTTTGGCACGCTTGGACCCTGTGTGCAGCCGAGTCTTCATTCAGCAGCCTGCCGTGTTTCCTGCCAATCTTGGGACTGTCTCAGGACTTGAACTAGTAGTTGGCCCTGTGCTTTGGTAACATCGGGACTGTGCCGTTTTATTTGTCAACCTTGGGCTTGTCAGCCTCAGCAGCCAGCAGCTGCCTGAATGAAGAAATACCTCCAGCTCCAGTGGGCCGGGCAGAGGCAGAGCTGAAGCCCAAGATCGAGGGGCCCTAGAGCTGGCACTTTGAACTCAAGACTTCTAGCCTCCAAACTGTCAAGAGAGTAAACTCTTGTTTGTTCACGCCCTCATTTGTGGTGTGTCTGTTAGAGTGGCACTAAAAAAAAACAAACTAAACTCACTGCCGTCGAGTGAGATCCAACTCATAGCAACCCCTCCTTGGGTTTCCGAGGCAGTATCACTACGGAAGTAGATTGCCCCATCTTCCTTCCTAGGAGTGGCTGGTGGGTTTGAACCGCCAGCCTTCTGTTTAGCAGTCAAGTGCTTTAGGCACTATGCCACCAGAGCTCCACTAGAGATTCAACACACTGCCCCAAGCCAGCTTCCCCAGCTCCTGACTTCGGGTTCCCCAAGCTCTGGACTGGAGGGTGGGGCTGGCTCAGGACAGCCACCCTGGTCCCTGGGGAGCCAGTGGCAGGACACATTCCTGATGGGGCCACGGTATTCCCAGAAGGGGTTTGAGAGCCCGGTGAGGCTGCAGTGTGGATGTCCACCACCAGTGGGCAGTGTGGGGCCACGGACAGAGCCTCCCGGCTGCTCCCAGCTCTGGAACGTCCGTGTGGGACACTGGGATGAACGGGTCCACTCAGCTTCGGCTGTGACACGGGCCCTCACACCGGTCAGTGGGGGCCCTGTGCGGGTTGACACTGGGTGGCACCTGGAAGTCTCCTAAGATTCTGACTGGCTTTTTTTTTTTAAATTGTGATAAACAGGTAACAAAACATTTCCCGTTTCAAGAATCTTTGTATGAACAGTTTAAAACAAAACAAAACAAACAACAAACTCACCCTGTCAAGTCAATTTGACTCATAGCGACCCCTCCTTGGGTTTCTAAGGCAGTATCTTTATGGAAGTAGATTGCCCAGCCTTCCTTCAAGGAGTAGCTGGTGGGTTTGAACTGCCAGCCTTCTGGTTAGCAGTCAGATGCCTTAGGTGGCATTAACTATGTCCACCGTGTCATTCCATCATCACTACTAATGTCCCCCAGTTCTCCTTCACCCTGAACACAGGCTCAGCGGCCTGTAGGCGGCAGTGCCCGGCCCCCTGTCAAGTGGACTTTTGTTTATGCTGGGTCTTCCTGACACTGGGCCACAGCAGGCGCTGGGGGCTGTGGGGTCAGGCACCCTGGACTCTAAGAACCACCACTGGCAGGCTGAGTCGGATGGACTCACAGCAATGGTCCAGGCTTGAGTGAGTTACTTCTTCACCTCAAACCTCCTGAAGCCCCATTGAAATGTACTAAGTCATGTATGTTACCAGGGTAAGTAGTGCTGCCTGTGTAACAGACAGCCCTGCGTGCTTAGTGGCTTAACTCATAGTAAACATTTTTTTCTGACTCAAGTCAGGCACCATGGGTGAGCCCAGGCCACTCAGGGAGCTGGGCCCTTCCACCTGGAGGCTCTGCTGTCCCCCAAAGGTGCTACAGAACCCCCTGGAGCCCCCATCTCCTGGCAGAAGGGGGGCGAGAGAGGGGGAGGAGGGTTCCCTGGACGGTCAGGCCTGGGTCCATGCACAACACTGCTGCCCACATTCTGTGGCCCAAACTGGCCCCACCTTGCTAGGGAGGAGCTGGGAAGTGGGGTGTTCTGTGAGCTTGGTTGGGGGGAGCAGGCCAGCCTGATGAGCACACAGCACATTCATCTGACCCTCCAGAGGACTGGGGTGATGATCACAAGAGATCCCAGTGGGTAGGGCTCCCCCACAGCCGTGCCCACAGGATTTGGATGCTGGGGCAGCCCAGGAAACCTTCCTTGCTGAGCACAGCCGGCCCCTGGGGGCCCAGGCCCTGCCTGTTTTGTTCCCGGCGCTAACTCCAGCACACAGACAGCTCCTTGCTTTTCCTTGGGAGCCTTTGCTTGTTACAAACGAGAAAGCTGATTGTTGCATCCAAGCAGATGTTTGCTTGCTCAGGGGGGCCCCCTTGGGGTGCACGGAGGACTGGGCCTCCTCTCCTGCCTGGGCCCCGGCTCTCAGGTTCCAAGTGCCTGGACAGCCCTTCTCTAGGTCTGTCCCAACCCTTGACTCGGGGGAGGAGACCCAGGTCCGATCTTGGAACTCCGGACTTCATCAGCCACTTGGCGCTCTCTCCCTCGGTTCCAACCGCGCCCCCACCCCTTCCCTGGCTCAGAGCAGTCAGTTCCAGGTCTCCAGCCTCAGGAGGAGGAAGGGTCCTGAGACTCCAGCCTGGTTCCATACACATTCCTGGGCTCCCCACGCACAAGCCCTGAGCCCCCTTCCTCCCTCAGCCACCTTCCTTGGCTATCTTGCCACGGCCATGAATGCCACTCAGCAGCCCTGCTCAGACAGCCCGGCCCCTGGCCAGCCCTGCCCCCAGTAGCATGGACTCTGGGAGTGAATGCACAAGACTGGGGACCCTGACCGGGAGGCCCTCCGCCACGTGACCCTGGGCGGGTGCTCACTTAGTGCCTCAGTGTCCCCACTGGCACCAGCACGTCGGCCCTGCCCTAGGTTCCCACGGGTCAGCTCACTTCTCACCACGGTGAGGTGGACTCTCTCCAGCCTGGCCTCCGAGGCCAGGTACCTGGGTGGGGGTCGGGCAGCGAGAGGCCCCCTCCCTACGGTTGCCCTGTCCACCGCCTGCCCGATCTCTGTGCTCTGGGACCTTCCCCTGACCGCGGGCCTCCTAGGGGTCAGCAGGGCTGGTCCCAACTGTGCCCTGGCTTTGTCGGGCCAGCTCCTCTGATGGTGAGGGTCCCCACCCATTTTGTGCTACCCAGCCTGGCTGCGCCCTCTCCCAGGGCCCCCACTGCTGCGGGGCTAGCTGGGCCTGGCCCTGTCCCTGGCGTGTGGAGGCCACTGGGCCTGGGGTGTGGGGGATGGCTTCTGTTTGGTCCGCCTTGTTCTCTCCCCTCCCCAGAGGTGGTTCTTAAAGGCTCCTGGTCTCACCCAGGACAAGGGCCCCTCAAGGGACTTGGCATCCAGCACCCCACCCCTAACCTGGGCTGCTCCTGGCACTGGGAGCAAGCCCCTTGCCCCAGGACAGACTTGGCCAAAGGGAAGACAGCAGAGCCTAGTGGATGGGAAACAGGGCCCTGGGCTCCAGCAGGACTGAGCTGGTGTTGGGGGAGGACACTGGGTCCCGGCCCCGACCCTTGGATCTGGTGTGACCTTGGATAGATCCTCTTTCTCTGGCCGGCCTCCCCATCCTTGTGGCAGGCCCCTTGGCCTGAATGCCCTGTGGTTCTCAGGGGCGTCCTTACGGGCACAACTGAGGGATACTGGCCTTCCTGGAAGCTGGGGAGGGGAGAAGTCCCTGCAGCTTCTGCAGTGAGGCGGCCCGACTGGGCTCCCCATCTGCTTCCTTGGCCCCTGTGTGAGGAAGGGTGAGGCTGGTCCCCGGGAACAGCACACAGGAAAGGCCCTAGGGTGCTGGTCAGCACCACTCACTGAAGGACCCCGTGGTGTCCAACATGGGTTCCAGCATAAGACCTTCCAGCCAGGTAGCTCCCCAGGGACCTGGAGAGGCCACAGTCTGGGGTGTGTGGCCCAGGCCTGACGGCTGCTGGGCACCTGGACGGTGCGGCAGTGGGCAAAGCCGGCCTGGGCCGGTCCACCGGGCAGAGGACACAGTAGGTGGGCAGGATGGGCGAGCTCCAGGTGCCAGGCGCGCTGGACCCTCAGGGACGGAGTGGAGCCTCCCTCTGCCCCTTCCAGGGCCTTGGGGTGTGCAGGTGTGTTCACCCGCCAGCCCCCTCGGGGGTCACCAGCCCCGGGTGCAGCAGGCTGCGGGGCAGCCCGAGCCTCCGGGCCGAGCCGCCAGCGACGAGCCATCCCCCAGCGCGGGCGCTCGCAGTCGACGGGCCGGGCGAGGCGGCGGCCCTGCCGGA
>NW_006921831.1:2487938-2500451 GCF_000298275.1 Orycteropus afer afer
GTCCGCGCTCACCCTGCGCGCCTCTGTCCCGCAGCGGCCTCGCCCCTGAGGAGCCCCGAGGGAGCCCGGCGGGGCGCGGGGCGCGGCGGAGCACAGGGCCTCGGCTGGGACCGTCCATGTAGCAGCAACGTGCGGCGGCAGCCGCGGCGCAGCGTTCGGTTTGGCGTTTAAAGTTTGAAAACTGTGCAATGTATGCTCTGGTCGTCTATGTCTCAATGTATCCCGCACGGAGAGTACACTGGTCCCAAGGTGTGAAGCTTTAATGTCACTATAGAAAAGTGTGTAATCTCTGCTGAAACTCGTGCTGAAAAAAGAAAAAAAAGAAAAAAAAAAGAGAAAAAACAGAAAAAACATGTATATTTGTACAAAAAGTTTAAAAAGTTATACTAACTTATACTTCTATTTATGTCGGGGCGTGGGCCGCTCTGCCACGCCGTAGCTCGGTTACTGGTTTATGCCAAAGGCACCGTCACCTGCGTCTGGCCACGACACGTGTAAATGTATTTCTTCAGCGGCCTCGGGGAGGACGCTCCCCCGCGGTAGCCGCCCACGAAGCCGTCAGCTTGCAGTCTCTTCGCGCGCTTTTGCTGTCGCTCCTATCACCTAGTGTTTGTGAACTTGACAATTCTGTTCCAATGGTTCCTGAGCCGTCTGCACCTCTGCCCCGGCCGCCTCCGCCGGGTCCCTAATAAAGAGGCCGAGAAATGCTGCAGTCCGCCTCCTGCCTGCTTGAATGCGACTTCCGCCCAGGTCCCTCACCCCTCACGCTCCCCGAAACTTACAGGGGTCACAAAATGAGCCCAAGGGCCAAAGGGGCCGCTCAGCAGCGGGGTGGCCCAGGCAGCTCTCCACACAGTCTGTTGGGGCAGGAGGGGCACGGTGTTCCCCCAAGCACCCCGCAGAGCCCACCTGTGCCCTCACCTGGGTAGGGGTGGGGCCGCTGGGCCTGTGTCAGGCTCCCCGCCAGGCTGTGGGGAGACAGGTGTGGGCTGAACATATCTCCCCTGGCCAGGCCACAGGGCCTCTGGTCCCCTTGCTTCACTGGCCGGCAGGAAACCTCCCTGGCCTGTCCACGTCTGGGCAAAGGGGTGGGCTGCCTCCTTCCAGGTGGGCAGTGGGACTCCTGGGGTATCCCTGACTGTAAGGCTCCTCAAGACCATGGGCCCACACCTTGAGTTCTGTAGGCCTTGCACAAAGTGGGGCCCCAGTCTCTGGGACCCATGCAGCCCAAGGCGGGGAGCTCCAAGGTCTCCAGCTTCACGGACCAGGGTCCCCCAGAGCCCAGCTGCAGAGGACAGCTCTTCACGCCTATGGGCCACAGTGGGGGAGGGGCGGCTCCAGGCCTGAGGCCAGGGGAGGTGGGTTCCAAGTGGCCTTGGGCCCTGCTGAAGGTGCTGGGGGGATTCAAGGTCATGTCCCCCCACTCCACCCCCCAAGGCCCCCATCTGGGCTGCCAGTCCCACCAGCCTTCTGGTCTCCAAGCCGTCTGTTTTGGAAAGGAGAGGGTTAGTTTTCATAGCTGATCTATAAACCTGTGACAGTCATGGCCGACTGTGGAAAAGGGTGACGTACGACAGCAGAAGCGGGATGCACTGGGAGCTTGGCCTGGAGAAGGGAGGATGGTGTGTGTGCGTGCGTGTGTGTGTGTGTGTGTGTGTGTGTGTTAACCCTTCTGGGCCTGGATGCAGGGCTGACACCCCCACGTCACGGGATGGCCCCTCACGGATCAGGGACAAAGGCCTAGCTTAACTGGAGATTTTCAAGATGCGTTTAGACATATAATTAACTTAACCTCCCCCAACTGTCTGAACGGCAGAGGAGACAGGCCGGAGAGCTCTGGGGGTCAGATGCCAAGACCAAATGGAACCAAACCCCCTGCCCTCCAGCTGATTCCCGCTCCTAGGGACCTTGTAGGACAGAGTGGAGCTTCCCCATAGGGTTTCCAAGGCTGCCAATCTTTATGGAATCAGACTGCCTTATCTTTCTCCTGCGGGGTGGCTGGTGGGTTCCAACCAGCAGCCAAGTGCCTTACCCACTGCCCCTGGAAATAAGGGTAGGCCTGCCGCCACCTCGTGACCCTCAGCCTGAGAGTCACCTGGGAGTTCGCCAGCATGGACCTGTCTCCAGGCTCGGGACTCTGTGGGGGGAGGGAGCCTGCTTGAGTGACCAGGACGAGGCACCCTGGAGGCTGAGGAGGGTCAGGCCACCTTCCGAGGTGGGCAGAAGAGGCATGGTTGGGGAGGACGCTGGTCCGCAGGGGCTCAAGGTGACCCTAAAGGGTAGCTTATCGATGCCAGCACCTGCCTGGGCTGGTGTCCTCAGATCTGCCCACACACCTGCTGCGGAGGCCTCCTTTTGTGGGTGGGGCTGGCCAGGATCAGCCTCCTGCTCGGTGTCTCAGAGCTGGCCCCCGGATGCCAACTGCCACCCAGGTCGCTGCTGTCGCTCAGGTGTGAGTCTCTCTAAGCAGTTCATGCCTTGGGTTTCCCTGGGCAGGGCCTGCCTGCAGGACCCAGGGGACCCGTCCCCAGGGCCAAGGCTCGGGGGGTCTCGAGGCTCCCACGTGAGTCCGGGTAAGCCCTTCTTTCTTTCCCTCTGTGGACCTGTTTGCTTGTCTGGACTGAGAAACGTCCAGGGCTCCGTGCTTCTCCGACGTCCTGTGATTCTCACCCGAGGGCAGGCTCAGAAGCCTGGGCGTCTGATGGCCCCACTGACAAAGCCCCCACTTCCTACACACTCTCTGGGGGCCACATTCGTGCGTGCCATGCCGGTAGAGCCTGACTCTGTCCTCCCTGTGCCCCAGGGTTCATGCAAGCCCAGAGCATCTGGGGAGGGACACGGGGGTGTGACTCCAGCCCCCCTGAGCGTCCGAGGCGATGACGATGGTGGCAGCCACACAGCCCACATTGGGGCAGTGACAGCCTGCAGCCTCGGGCACTCTCAGGGCCAGCCATGTGCTGCGTACCTTCTACCCTCAGCCCCATCCTATGAACAGGGCCCCTCTGTGCCCCCAGTTGCCAGAGGTGGAAACCAAGGCACCAAGGAAGCTGCCTGAGGTCCCATCACTGACCTCGACAAGCCCAGGGCTGCACCCTGAACCACCACAGCACTGGAGGGGGCGGAGGTGGGGGTTGGGAGCCAGGCCTCCCAGGGCCGTGGGGCCAACCGCAGGCCGAGCACATGTCTCACGGACAGCGTCTTGTGTGCAACACAGGTCGCCTCCCCAGCCCCCTGGCCTCTGAGCCTGATGGAGATGGGGGATGCCAGTCCTGCAGATAAACTGGGGGGATTACTCTAGGCTGAAGGACAGTGGTGGAAAGGCCCTGGGGCCAGGGCTGGAGCGGGCTGGGGGCAGGGCTATGACATAGGCCTGGACTAAGAACCAATAGACTCTGCAGCACGGTTGGATGTTGGCGTGGGGGTGGGAGGCAGAGGCCTGGGGCCCCAGGTTTCTGGCTCTGGGTCAGTGAGGCTTAGGTCCTTCTCCAAGCCGAGGACAGACGCCTTCCCAGAGAAGGGGAAAGCGAAGCTCTTTGCTTTGGGCTCTGGGGAGGTGTAATTCAGACCCTTCCAACGAGTTCCACTCTGAACCAGGCGAGATGGGCACGGACAAGCTGCCCACGAGTCAGTTGATTCTCTCAGCGGCCCCAGCAACAAGACTTAGCAGCGCCTCTTCAGATGGGAACGGGGGCTCAGAGAGGTGAAGCCGGCTGCCAGCCCAGAGCCCCGGACCTCATGGCCCCACAGCTCTACACGGGTGCTGTCTCAGGAGCCCGGGGGTGCTTGCTTCACACTGTTGCATCTGGGGGCCACCTGATTGACTGTGAGTGAACTGAAAACAAAAACAAAACCCCCACAACTCATGACAGTTTAAACATGACAAAGGAAAAGGGTAATTAACAATCCATACTGGCTGTTGCGGCCTTGTCTCTGGCAGGTGGTTTCATGCACTGGGGGCTGGGCCTGGAGAGGTGCTCAGAGCCTCCACTGCCCTGCTGTTGGCCTGGTGGTGTTGGTGAGTCGACTCTGACTGACAGAGTGGAACCGCCCACAGGGTCTCCCAGGCTGTCAATCTTCAGGGAAGCAAAGCCCAAACCACACCCACTGCCTGGAGTCCATTCCGACCCACAGCGCCCCTAGAGGACAGAGTGGAACTGCCCACAGGGTCTCCAAGGCTGTCAATCTTCACAGAAGCAAATCCCAACCACACCCACTGCTGTGGAGTTGATTCTGACTCACAGCGCCCCTAGAGGACAGAGTGGAAGGCCCCACAGCATTTCCAGGTGGCCTCATCTCTGTCCCACCGATCTGCCTTTCCGTTAGCAGCCCAGGGCTTTAACTACAGTACCTCCAGAGCCCCTTGCCTGCGACTACAGCAATGTGTAAACTAAGCCAACAGATATCCCTTCCTCTTTATTTCTACTAAACCAGGAGACTCAAGCTGCCGGCTCCAGGGTTGCGGGAGGGATGGCAGGCTCCCTGCGTTGTTCTGGGTGCGGACACACGTGGAGAGACCCCGCCCTGCTCATGCCCACGGCCTCTGAGACCAGGAGGTTGAGCGGCCACCTGGGCTGTGAAGGGGTCCTGTGCTCTCTGACCACGATTCACCCCGCTGCAGTGCTTGTAGGTGCTTAAAAAAAAGAGTCCAGCACTTCCTCTCATTTTCACTCCGATGAAGGAAGAAAGCTGTCAGGCGCAGGGCAGGGCCAGTGTCTCAGAGGCAGAGCTGCCTGCTCCGTGGTCTGAGGCACTTACGAAGGCCCGGTTGTTTATCCTAAAAATGGACACTTGCACTATTTCGACCCTGAAGGGAGCGCTCCTGGGCAGACGAGATACTGATTGTGTCACTAGGATGTGCTCCACGGAGAAGCCCATGTCCAACTTTCATTCTAAGGGGCTTGTCCGTGGAGCAAGCCCCTTAGAATGAAACTTGGACATGGGCTTCTCCACACCATGAAGACATGATTCACCTTCACCATTGCGGTAAAACAGCAGGGGTGGGCCTTGCTTCTCAGGGGCAGCCTGATCTGGTGTCAGAGGGCTTGCATGGCTACCGTTCCCTCAGCCCTACATCATGACTCCCAGGGTACTCAACCCCAGGGCCAGAGCCAGGTGTGGCCTGGCTTCCCGTCCTTCTGTTCACACAGTGGTTTGAAGCAGGGTCTTATTTATACCTAGTTACTTTGTGTCATTTTGCAAAGATGTCACTTTGAGGACTACAGCGCCCTGACCCCAGCCATGGTATTTTCGATCGCCTCATATGCATGTGAAAGTTGGATGATGAATAAGGAAGACCAAAGAAGGTGCCTTTGAACTATGGTGCTGGCAAAGAATGCTGAAAGTCCCACGGACTGCCAGAAGAACTAACGATCCGTCCTGGAGGAAGTGCAGCCGGAATGCTCCTTAGAAACAGCAACGGCCGGACTTCGTCTCACCTACTTTGGCCATGTTGTCAGAAGGGACCGTTCCCTGGAGAAGGATGTCACGCTCAGTAACGTGGGGGGTCAGGAAAAAGGGGAAGGCCCTCAATGAGGTGGACGGGCATGGTGGCTGCCACGATGGGCTCAGGCACAACAGGGACTGTGAGGCTGGCGCAGGGTCGAGCGGGGTTCCGTTCTGTCCTATGTGGACCCAACTCAGCAACACCTGACAACAACAGTATGTTTCATCAGCCAGAAACCTGGGAGGAGATGGGCAGCTTGTGTTTGCTTATGAGGTGGTTGCTAAGGCGGTCTGGTTGTGGTTGGAGGATCAGCTTCCATGATGGCTCATTCACGGGCTGGCTGGGTGGGCCAGCTCTCAGCTGGGGGCCTCACTTCCTGTTCACATGGCTTCTCCACCGGCCTGCTTGGGCTTCCTCCCAGCATGGCGGCTGGGTTCCAAGAGTAACCATTCCATGAGACTGTGATAGGAGCTGCCAGGCGTCCAATGACCTCAGCTGCACTCGATTGATTCATCAAGCAGGTTGGTAAGGCCAGGCCAGGGTCAAGAGGGGGGAAGTCAGCCCCCGCTTCTCACTGGGACGGATGGCGGAGCATTTGTAGCTGTCTTGGCCTCGATGCCCCCTGCTGGCAGTACCAGTGCTGGGGCACGATTAATGTCCAGCGCATTTTGGGGTGGGGGTTTATTCTGTTGTTGTTGGTGTTATGTGCCATCGAGTCAGCCCTGACTCATAGTGACCCCTCCTTGGGTTTCCGAGGCAGTATTACTGTGGAAGTAGATTGCCCAACCTTCCTTCCGAGGAGTGGCTGGTGGGTTTGAACCGCCAGCCTCCTGGTTAGCAGTCAAGTGCCTTAGGCACTACGCCACCAGAGCTCTCACAGGACCCACAAAACAATGCTTCCTGATGGGACAGCAAAACAAGCACTCTTCCTCCAGCGCGGACATTCGTTGACAACTGGAACACGAGTCACTGAGCGCTTCCTGTTTGGACGAACCGACCAAATACCAGGCGTGGATTCCTGCTCACCTCTCAGAGCTGTGGGCAGGTGAAAGACAGATAGCTGGTGGCACACAGCACAGTGCATGTGACTTCAAGGGCTCCTTGTTCCCAAGGCCACTGGGACTGCATGACAGGATCCGTGAATAATAAGGGATTTTTGCCAACAGCGAACCAAAAACCAAACCCACTACTATCGAATCGATTCTGACATATAGCGACCCCCATTGGGTTTCCGAGGTGGTAAATCTTTACAGAAGTAGATTGCCCAGTCTTCCTTCCCTGGAGTGGCTGGTGGGTTTGAACCACCAACCTTCTGGTTAGCAGTCAAATGCCTTAGGCACTACACCACCAGAGCTCCCTCCTTCTTATTTGATCTGTATGTAAGCACATATGTAACACACACACACATACAAAGAAACATATACTGAAAGCAAACCCACTCCCATTGGGTTGATGCTGACTCACAGGGACTCTAGAGGACAGACATACAGCATGTGTGTCAGGAGCCCTGGTGGTGCAGTGGTTAAATGCTTGGCTGGTAACTGGAAGATGGGGTTCAAACCCACTAGGGGCAGCAGGACCTGGCCACGTGTTCCCGTAAATATTACAGCCTTGGAAACCCCACAGGGCACTTCCAGTCTGTCCTGTGGGTTACTGTGAGTTGGAACTGACTCAATGACACCTGCTGTGTAAGGTGTGCACACACACAGATAAGTGCATAATGTGTCCACAAATCAGAGTACACCCTGTGAAAGCTGGAACGTGGGTGGCAACCTTCCACCAAAACGAGCGACGGAAGAGTGGGAAGACTGCACCCTGTCAGAGGCGGACAACGTGTGAGACCTGAGCCCAAAGTGGTCCCACTGGGTCTGGCTCTCCCAGGTTTTCTGTATGCGTACAGTCGCATCTGTGTGACGTGTGCATGTGTACGAGGGTCGCTGCTGCTGCTAGATGCCGCCAAGTCGACTCTCACTCAGGGCAACTCCAGGTGTGCAGAGCAGAGCTGCGCCCTGGGTTTCTGTGACCTTTCACACAGGCCTGTCTTCTGAAGGCCTCTGGCTGCGTGCGAACCCTCAACTCAGCTAGCAGCCAAGGCCTTAACGGTATGTACCACACAGACACTCCTCTGCATGTGAGAGACATACACACACATATACCCTGTCTATGTAGCATACATACACACACATGTATACAATGTCTATATATCACACACACACATGTATACAATGTCTATCCATCACACACAGATACCCACACTTATGCAATGTCTATGTATCACATAGACACACACATGTATACAATGTCTGTATATCACACAGACACACGTATACAATGCGTATATAGCACACACACACATATACAATGTCTCTATATCACATGCAGACACACACATGTATATAATGTCTATATATCACACACACACATACAATGTATATCACACATAGATACACACATGTATACAATGTCTATATATCACAGAGAGACACACACACGTATACAATGTCTATATATCACACAGACATACACACATATACAATATTTATTACACACAGATGCACAGACGTATACAATGTGTACAACTGTGTCTAGGTTGTTGCATGAATATTATGTGTATATATGTTATACATACAGCACATATCTATGGTTGTATATTTTTTAATTAAGATATTTATAAATATATATATGGTAGGTAAATACTCAAGAGAGAAGAGAATATATAAATACAATTACTATTTTAGTTCGTAGTGTTGAAGGGATCTGACTGTCAACCAGAAGGCTAGTAGCTCAAACCCACCAGCCACTCCTTGGAAGGAAGGTTGGACAATCTACTTCTGTAGTGATACTGCCTTGGAAACCCAAGGAGGGGTCGCTATGAGTCAGATCCAACTTGACGGCAGTGAGTTTGGTTGTTTTGTTTCTTGCTTCTGTGGAGACTGACAGCCTTAGAGCCCTGTTGTGCAGTCCAACTCTGTCCTCTAGGGGTACTATGAGTCGGAATGGACTCCAGGGAGTGGGTGTGGTTTGGGCTTTGTTTCTGTGAAGACTGACAGCCTTGGAGACCCTGTGGGCAGTTCCACTCTGTCCTCTAGGGGCACTGTGGGTTGGGGCCTACTGGATGGCAGTGGGTCTTGCCCTTCATGGTAGTGAAGTCCTCAGGGGGTACAGACAGTTAGCTGGTTACCCAGCTGCTAACTAAAAGGTGGCTGGTTCCAACCTACCGAGAGGACCCTGGGAAGAAAGGCCTGGCTAGCTGCCTTGTGAACTTGCACCCACTGAACGCCGCCTGGGGCACAGCTCTACCCTGACACAGTGGGGTTGCTGTGGGTCGGGGTCGCCGTGCCAGCAGCTGGCTTGGTTTTTGGGCACTCGCTCCTGCTGCATCAGGCTTGGACGATCCCAGCGGGTTCTGACTGCCACGTGGGGGGTAGTCCGGGACTGCCCTCTCCGCCCTCCTGAGACCCACGGAGTCTGGACAGCAGGGCTGCAGCCGGAGGGGCACGGCTGGGGTGAGGCTGGGTGAGCACGGTGACCTGGTGGCCACCGTCTGAGGGAGTTGGGGACTTCCTCCAGAGTCATCCCCATTCCCGAGCACCCTCCTGGGAAGCCACCAGACGGGCCAGGGCCCACACAGGCCGCCCTCGGTGCAGTGGTCCCGGCCAGGCTGACTCGGCCCACAGGGTCCCAGCTGGGGATCAGAGCAAGCACACCTCGGGTTCTCCTCCCAGAACCTCTCTCAGCCCTGTCCTCCTGCGCTGGGAGGTGCCATTGTCTGATGCTCCCTAAAGGGGCAGGAAGGTGGCTGCCTCTCCTGTTCCTGGGAAACCTGCTCTGAGGATGCTGCAAGCCGTGAGCCTAAAACACAGCAAACAAGGGGAGGCGGGCGGAAGGGAGGGAGCGAAGGATGGAAGGCGTCCGTCCGTCGGAGCGGGCGGGGTGGGGGAGAGGCGTTGCCCCTCGGAGGGCTGGAGTCACCGCAGGTCAGAAATGCCCAGGCAGGAAATGAGATGCAACTTGTAAAACTTCAAAGGAGACAGACAGAGGGGTCCTGATGCTGGGAAGGTAAGCGTCCCGGGCCAGCCACCGGCCCTTTCTCAGAGGCGGGAGGGCGGCTGGGCACAGAAGGTGACACCCATGCAGGCAGCGGAGGACTCAGCGTGCCCAGACCAGGGGGCAGCAGCGCCCTCCCTGGCCAGGAAACCCAGGGGAGGGGGCCAGGCCCTCCAGGTGCACACCCACAGCCTGGCACTCTGGAGTCGCCTGGAGGCCTGGCCTTGCCAGCCTCGGGCCAACCCCTCTTTATCACAGGCGCAGGCGTGGGTGATGGGTATGCGCAGCGCGGAGCTGGTGTTGTCCGCCGGGGCACGGAACGCTCTCTTTTCCGGGAGAAAGTCCTGGCCGCATGTGAGTGCTAGCCCTTGAGGACACCCGCGTGTGGCCGTGCCAAGCACACGCTCCGACTTCCCACTGAGGGCAGCTGGGAGGGAAGACACTGCCTGTGGGGGTGGGGCAGCCCTCCTCCACGCAGGCCCGTGTGTCCACGCACCACCACCCCAGAGCCTGCAGAGGTGGCGTGATCTAACCAGGAGCCTGTCTCCCCGGCCACAGTCCTCCTCCCGCTGGGGCGTGGACGGCAGTGTTCACAGAGCACACGTGAGACGGGTCCTGCAGGCACCATCCTCCCTCGTGGGTGGGGGGGACACGCAGGAAGGGAACCTGGGGGTCCGCCCCGCCCCTGGGGCTGCGCCGGCCCCGCCCCCCTTCTCCTTACTGCTCCTGGCCACACGCTCTCTGTTTCCAGGCAGGCCCCTTAGCTCTGCTGGGGTCACACAGCCCCAGCCCCAGTCCTCTGTCCACCGTCCACATGGTTCTGGGACAGTTCCCAGGTCCACATTGCATGTGGCGACCGAGCATAGGTTCCAGCCAGTAAGGTCACCTGGAAAGGGCCCCTGCTCACCGCGGGTGCTGTTGGAGCCCTCAGAGCAGCCATTGCACCCCGCCCCGCCCCTCCCCTCTCCAAAACAGACCCGGTGCCCTTAGCAGGCCCTCCCCATGCCCCCGCCCTGGTACTCGCCCACGAACGCTGGTCTCCACACACTCGTCTAGTCCATTTGTTTCATATGTGTGAGGTCACCGAGCATCGTCCTTTCGAGACTGACTGCAGTCACTCAGCGTCAGGTGTGCAGGGCGCAGCACGTGGCAGCATGTGTCAGGGCTTCACCCTCTTCAGGGGGCTAAGCTCCACAGCTGGGCTCACCCCGTCACCCGTCGGTGGACGCATGGGCTGTCTCCCTGATTTGGCTGCTGTGCAGTGCTGCGCTGGCCGCTGGCACAGATCGCTGTCTGGATCCTGGGTTTCGGTCCTTCGGGCGTGGCCCTAGGAGAGGGATACCAGGGTCCTGGGGTGACTTACCACCGCCCGCCCGCCTGCCAGTGGGCTGTGTCGTGGTCTGTGCATGGCTGTGGGGCTGGGAGCTCTGCCTCCAGTCTCTCGGATACCAGCAGGGTCGCCCAAGGCGGGCAGGTTTCAGAGGAGCTTTCTGACCAAGAAAGACTGGAAGGAAGGGCCGGAGACTCAGTTCCCAGTCAGTGGGAGAGCCTGTGGTGCACAGCAGGGCGTCCGATGCAGGGGTGCGGGCCCAGCCTCTCACACTGCAGCCGGAGACCCAAACCCACGGCCCCGAGTCAGTTCCAGCTCACAGAGACCCCCACCAGGTTTCTAAGGCGGTAAATCTTTACGGGAGTAGATTGTCCCATCTTTCTTCCGCAGAGAGGCTGGTGGGTTTGAACCTCCAACCTTCTGGTTAGCGGTCAGATGCCTCAGGCACCGTGGCACCAGAGGCACTGCAGATACACAGTGGCCACGGTGGGCTGAGCACACCCGGGATTGTGACCATGTGCGGACCAGGCAGCCTTTCTTTCTGTTGTACACAGTGTCATGGTGACTTAGAGACAACTCAATGACAACCGACAGCAACGGCCACGCAGTGGGTCTGCATGTGGCACTATCCTGCTGCCCTGCGCCCACTCCCTTCCGTTGCGAGGAGGGTCTGTATCCTTTCTCCGCACGGCTCCCAGCTCTCAGAGCGGCAGTGAGGGGCGTATGTTGCGAGGCCTGTCCAGGACCCGACCATGAAGGAGTTCACGTCAATGCTGTCGCACTGACCTGAATGGACCTGCACAGGTGTACTCGCTGTCTCCCCTCCCAGGCAGACCCGTAAGATCGGGAGTCTGGCTCCTGTTGCCTTGAACACCGGGTCTCTAAGCAGGTCCTGCTCCCTGACGGGCACCTGGGAAGCCTTGTGGTGGCCTGCATCCCAGGCAGGCCTTCCCCGGCACATCTGAGTGCACTCTGGGTGGCATTCCTGAGTGGCAGTCGGTGTCCCTGTGGTGGCTCCCGACCTCTTTCTTCCAGCCTCAGCCAGTGCTTCCGGCCTCCAAGGAGGGAGGATTGGAACCACCAAAGGTGCTGGACGTCTTCAAGCAATTTCCGGAGCAGGGAGATGTGTGGCTGCACCCAGAATTAGTGACCAGAAGCCCCTCCGCCCCCCATCTCTGACAGCCAGGTTGGGAAAGGCTGGCCAAAGTCTGGCTGTCACACCTGGTCCCCACGCCTGAGGGTCTGTGGAGATGGCCACAGGTTGCTGGACGCTGGTGCCCTTCACCTAAGAGACGGTGTGGCTGGGTCTGGCGTAAACCTGCAGGAAGTGCAAGGCGGGCCAGGCTCCTGGCCGCTGCGGATTCCAGGTTCCTGTGCAGTCTCTGGAAGGGGCGTGGGTAGGAAGCGCACTGAGACCGGGCTTGGCTCCCAGGAGAGGGAGAGATGGGAGGGAGTGAGGAGCGGGCGCCTGAGCCACTGGGCTGGGACTCAGTTTAGCACAGTGGGGCTCCTAAGACCCCATGGCCTCCAGAGAGTGCAGGGGAGCGCAGAGCACGTGCCCTGGGGTTTTCCCAGGCCCGGGGGCAGCACGGGGAGCCTGGGACTTGGCAGCGCTGTGTTCCGGGCTCCCAATGCTGTACACAGCGGCGGCAGTAAGCAGCGGGCATCAAAGGCTCAGGGATCCGGTTCCAAG
>NW_006921831.1:2501576-2508955 GCF_000298275.1 Orycteropus afer afer
GGGCGGGGACAGAGGGATGCCTGGTAGCACGGCATGATGTAGTCGTCCTTTATGGTGCCTCCAAGAGGCGATGGGAAGGTGGGCCATGGAGTCCCTTCTTGGCCCTTAAGGAGGGAGCTAAGGATTAGGGTGGCAGGTCACCGCCTCCAGCCCAGCCAGCTAAGCTGTGCACACCCTGGGTTTTCCACTGACGTTCATTGAATGAGTGAGTGAGCCGGCGGAAGAATGAATGAACCAGCGTGGTCGCCAATCCAACTCTGAAAAATCACCTGGAGTGGTTGGGAACGGTGACCTCTTTACCGAGAAGGCTGCCCGTGGCAGTGAGCCGCCTGGCCTCTTGAGAAAGTCATGAGGGCTCCTTAGAGAGAAACAGCTTCTGTTTTCCATGTGACGCAATTATGGCCCAGCTTTTCTGTCCTTGTTGTTCTTTTTGGGCAAATGTCTGCATGCAAGGATTAGTGGCCCCCCCACGGACTGGCCCATCTTCGGGGCCACAGCTGGCTTGGTTCTGCACCTGTGGCCCACAGCGCTCCTGTGAAAGCCAGTGAGGCCGGCTGCCATCCGTGTCCCAGCACCTATATTGGAACGTTTTGATATCTGAACCAAACACGATCTTCAGGTCCGTGGGATGTGAGCAGGGCTCAGCGAGCGCCACACAGCAGGGACAGCTCAGTGGAACGAATGGCCTGTCTTCCCGCAGAACGGTCTGTGGGAGAAGGGCCGAGGCTTCTACTTTTGTTTCTTCTGTTTCTGTTTTGTGGGGTGTTTTTCTCTCCTCTCACCTGCTCCCATCAGAAACTCTGTGGCCCGCTGTGGTGTGGAGGGCATAATGAAGCAGGGGGGCTTCCAAAGAAACTCCACACCCCATGACGTGAAAGCAAGGTTGAATCGAACCTGTGGAATGAGAAAGTGGTTGCGGGGAGCACCCTCGAGACTGGGCTACTTAGGAGACACCCCACCCTGGATGTGTGTGACAAGGCCCCAGGAGAGTGGGAGGGGGCCCCAGATCTGCAGCAGCCCTGTGCCCATGCTGGGTCCTCCAGGGGGACCCCAACCCTCCCCAGAAGACTAAGCCAGCGAGTCAGTATTAGGGTATACAACCTTGGGATGCACATGGCTTTTCTTTCTTTCTTGACCTCATCTGGGGACTCCCCATTTTCCAAAGAGCTCTCATGGTTCGCTGGTTATTGCTTGGCTGCTAACTGAAGGTTTGGCAGTTCAAACCTGCCAACAGCTCCTTGGGAGAAACAAGTGGCAGTCTGCTTCTGTGAAGGTTTGAGCAAGGATCGTGGGGCTGACACAGGACCGGGCAGTGTTTTGTTCTGCTGTCCATGGTCTTGCTATGAGTTGGAGGCAACTCCACGGCACCTAACAACATGAGTTGGGATCCACTCAGCAGCCAGCTTAGTGCCCTGAGTCAGAAGGTTTGCAAGCTCGGCTGAGTGCTGGGTAGAGTTACCGCACAGGGGTGGTGGGTTTTGAGGCTCCCGACTCTGGTGGCCTGACTGACTTGGGCCTCTGGGGACCTGGATGGGGCCTGGGCTGTGGCATTTGCTCTCAGGCTTGGGTGAGCGTTGTGATGCGATGTCACTTCCTGTGCAGTTCATTACTGAGGCAGGTCCCAGAACCTTCCACATTTCAGAGAAGCCTTGAATGGCAGTTGGGAGAGACCCCAGATTTGGAGCTAGGTCTGAAGGCCACCTCTGTCCGGCCTCCACCAGCCCAGTCCCTGCAACTCACAGGCCTGGAGGCCCACTGCAGCCCTCTGGCCGCGCCCTCTGCTTGGAGCACCTGTCCTCCCAGCTCCTCCCCACCTGGGAAACCCGTCCTCACCTCACCTGCCTCGAATCCGTACCCCTTCATGGTGCCCTCAGGCCTTGGGTCCCTCACCTGGGTCCTCCTTGAGGGCAGCTAAGCCCACTTTACCCCAATGATAACCTGTGCCCATCTGGGGGACGCCACAGACCCTGGGCCCTGCACCAACAGTGTGGGGCCGTGGCTGCTCCATGGAAATTTCCATGGTCACCGGATAGGAATCATTTCCCATCCCTGTGGAAAGAACAGGTGCCCGACCCCCTTTCATTTCTCTTCAGGAAACAGTTCAAACAGGATTTCCACTCCCCTTTGAGACAACTGTCCTTTGGTCCTAACCTCCTGTGGTCACTTCATCAAACGGGGCCCCCATGGCCCTCTGTAGGTGGAGGCCAGGACAGCAGGGTCCCTGCCTCTTGTCCTGGGACGCCAGGTGTCTTTGGGCCCAGCCACTTGTCCTGGGACCCTTGGTGTCTTTGGATCCCTGCCACTTGTTTTGAGAGGCCAAGTGTCATTGGGCCCATCTGTTTTCCTGGGGCCCTTGATACCTTTGGGCCCCTGCTGTTTGACCTGGGAACCTGGGTGTTGTTGGGCCCTGTCATTTATCCTGGGCTCTGTGGCCCCTGGCCTTGTGCCTCGGTTGTGGTCCTCTGTGCTGTATTTCTGGGAAGGCTTGTGTACCCCTCAATTCATGCTACCACTTATCAACAGCAGCATCATCCTCACCTGTCCCCTGGGGGCCATGACCTCTTCCTAACACATTCCCTGGGACATCCACCCCCTGCCTGCATCATCTCACTGTAATTCACAGCCCCACTGCGTGTTATACAGGGACAGTACTCTAAACTGTTCGCTTGTTGGGATGTTTGCTTGTGTCACGGGCCTCTCATGGTGGGTATTAGGTTATCACCTCTCACAGTGATATTTAAAAATCAAAACGTGTGTGTGTGTGTGTGTGTGTGTGTGAATTCAAATGCTTTAAAATAGACACTAAACAGGCATGCATGAGACCCAAACCCCAGCGTGGTCCACCCGGTGTCAGCCCTGTGGCCGAGGTTCTTGGGGGAGGGTGACCCCTGTGGCCCTCACTTGCGACTCTGTGACTTTTCCATATTGTTTTCATTTTTCCTGGTGAGCACATCATGTATGATGTTCCACAGTGGGTAGGAAAACGCAGCCTTTCTTCATTTTGGGGGAAAGAAAAATAGAAAGTTCCATTGCTTGGCTAGCCATGTGACCCGGGATTGTGGCATCAGTGACCGGGGAGCTTCAGCTGCAGTGGTGGGACCACCTTCCGAGGGGGCGCCTGGGTAGCCAGCCCCCTTGGACGGTGGCCAGGCCACGTCCACTCCACGCCCTGCTGCACCTCGCTGCTCTCTGCCCCAAAGCATTGTGCTGGTTCCCTATTATTTTGCAATTAGGTGACCTTTGTTAAGGCCTGGAGTGTTTTTTCAGCCATTTTCCTGAGCTCCTTCTCACCGGGCCCCAGAGATGGGTCAGCATTTTGTTCTCATCTAGCCAGCTAGCCAAGTCCAGAGAGGCCAAGAAAACTGTGTAGAAAACTACACAGCGAGGTGGGGCTGAAGCAGAGACAGGCGCGGGGCTGGGCCCACCCACATCCCAGTCCCCCATCCAGCCGAGGCTTCTCTCACTTTTCAGCCCCACAGGAGTTTATTTGGGGTTAGGAATTTGCAGAGGGAGGGCAGATAGGGAAAGAGCCAGGCAGGCCAGAGAGGCAGACACGAGACCAGCTCAGAAGCCCAGGTCCAAGGCCACGGCCAGAGGGTCATGCCACCCTGGCATGTGAGCCCCTTCCCCGAACACGTCACGAAAGAAACACACCTCAGCAAACCTGCCTGCCATTGACTTGTCTCCTGGCAACCTCTGCCCCACGGGACCAAACGCCAAACGCCGGCCTGTGCCACCCTCATGGTCCTGGGCATGTTCAAGTCAGTTGCTGTGACTGCTGTGCCGTCTGGTCCTCTCACCAAGGGTCTCCCTCCCCCTCGCTGGCCCTCTACTTCCACCGGTGGGATGTCCTCCAGCGAGCGGTCCCTCCTACACAGGCCCCTCCCCACGACAGGCCCCTCCCCCTCCCACGACAGGCCCCTCCCACGACAGGCCCGGGGTGGAGGCCCTGTTGGGAGGACGCCCAGCAGGCCCTTCCCCCTAGTGTGGCCGAGACTGGAAGCTCCGGTGAGGCCTGTCCACTGCGGGTGACCCCACTGGTACCTGAAATAGCTGTGGCAGAGCCCGCAGCCTCACGGCCACCACAAACCACCCAGGATGACACCCTGACGGACAGGGTGGGGTGAGGGGTAGGTGGGTTGGGCGTGTTTATTCACCCGGGAACGCTTGTTCCCTGACTCAGAGCTGCTGGGGCACAGTTTCCAACTTCAGACGTTGCATTTTCAGTTTGTGGTTAAAATATTTTTAGTCAAGTGGGTGCAGCACAGAAGGGACCTTCTGCATCATTTTCTCAGTCATTTGTTGGTTCATTCATTCCTTCGGTCATTCATTCATTCGTTCATGCTGTCCAGGCACTCTTAGGCCGGGTCTCCCATAGATCAGGCCTGAGCTGCTCTGCCCAGGCCACTGGTGGGGGGAGACGTGTGAGCATCTTTCCCGCGAGGCGTGGGCCAGAGGCCTGGCTGCAGGGCTGGTGGTGGAGCCGGTGGGTCCAGGAGGCCGGGTGACCCCGCGAAGCTACCTACGCATTGGTCTCAGTCTCGATCCCGGGGTCACCGCCTTCTGTTCACTGAAGCCGGCGCAGCCTCGATGCTGGGGAAGGAGGCCCGGCGCGCGGCCACCGCGGTTCCCAGGCCGCTCCCAGGATGCGCCCTGCAAGCGCGGGGCTGGGTGTGAAGGGCCAGCCCAGGCGGGGGTCCCGGACCCGAGCCGCCGCCCGCCACAGGCCGCCCCACCGCGCCTGTCTGTCGGGAGACGCAAGCGGCCGATTTGTTTTAATCGAGCATCAGTCAATGACATTTTGGGGAAATAAAAGGGGAGAGACGTGCTCCCGCCAGGCGCGTTGGGGACCCAGCCACCCCGCTCTCAGGGGCGCCCGGGTCACCCTGCCTGGCCCAGCCCGCTGGGTGCGCGGGGCTGCCCGGCGCTGGGGGGCGCCCCCGCCAGGCTCCCGCCGCTCTGGCCGCGCTCTTTTGCAGGGGTGCACACTCGCGCCCATCTGCAGGGGCGCAATTAAAGGCGGGGGGGGGCAGGGCGCCCGGAATTAGCATTTCCCCGGCCATCTGGCGCGAGGAGCGGGCGCGGCCGGACAAAGGGCGCCGGGCGAGGGGGACAAGCGAGTGTGCCGCGGCATTGACCTGCAAAAGAGGCTTTGTCCCTGCGCTAAAGCTCCAGGACCTCCCGACCCCGGCCCAGTCCACAGCCTCGCCCCTCGCGCCCTGGCGGGGCTGGGCACCGGGAGCTCAGAGCGCCCCACCCAGCCTGGGCTGACCCCAGCCCGCAGCAGAGATCCTGGCCCCTGGCCCTCTGTCCCCTCCCTCCCCTCTGGCTCCTGTATCACCCACTTAAGACCACGGCAGGATTTTCTCAGCATCCAGGGTGGATGGGTGGACCCTTTGAGGGAGGGTGGGTGGGTGGAGGGCTGTGGGCGGGTGCAGGGTCAGGGTGTGGGGCTTCATGTCCCGGAGAGGTTGAGAAGCCAAGTAAGGCCGTCCCCTTTTCCGTGGCCTTGAACACCACAGATGTTTTGACCACTGTAGCTTCAGGCTTCCGAGTGTTTCCTGGGTCTTAGTCCTTGGGAGCTGGGCTGCTGTGACCAAATCTGGGCTCCTTCCTTCGAGAATGCCGTGTGGCATGAGAGGAAAGGCTCTGGGCAGGTTCCACAAACCTGGGGGAGCTCCCCGCCCAGCACATAGCAGGGGCAGGGGCTCCCGAGACAGCCTGGTCCCCTCCAGAGGCCTTAAGTGTCTTGGACTTTGCACAGTGTCACTCTGTCTCTTGACACGCACACCCTGGGCTTCCTGCAGGGGAGCAACCCCCAGGACCCCAAATTCCACTACAATAGAAGGCCCATTTACTGTACGTATGTCATGGCCTCTCATGGAGGCTAAAGGTTTAGAAATTAAAATGTGTGTGTGAATCTGGGTGCTTTAAAATAGGTACTAACTGGGCATGCGTTAGACCCACTGTGGTCCCACGGGCGTAAATCCGCTGGCCGTGGCTGGCTTGGGGAAGGAGAACCACCTGAGGACCTCCACGTTTGATTTCATGCATTTCTGACCCCCAAAGGGCAGCTGCCGCTCAGAACACCCCAAAGCCAACAACAATAGTAACTGCAACACAAGCCCCCCAAAGGAACTGCAATGGCAACCTCAGAGACCCACGAGGGCCGGGGGAACAGTGGGAGGCACGGGCCAGTGTGTGGCTGTCTCTGGGCCTCAGTTGTCCAGGTAGACAAATGGGAGGTTCAGACAGGACGCTGTTGGTAGCCCCAGTCAGGGGAGGTCCACCTGTGGCCCCTGGCCCTCCTCCCTCGTGAACACTGTCACTCAGCATGTCTGAAGGGACCAAGGGGCAAGGGGCCCTGAGCCAGCCTGAGGGTGATGAGGGGGAAGGTTGGAGCTGAGTCCTGAATGAGGCAGAGAGTGGGGAGGGGCCAGGGCCCATCCTGGGCTCAGCTGAGGGAGGGGACCTAGGACCTCTTTGGGGTATGGAGGAGGATGCTGGACAGGCAGGTGGGAGGGGGGTCCTGCGGCCCTGAGAGTGGGGCTGAGTCACAACTGGTGTTGAGTTGAACTGGTTCTGATTCACAGTGCTCCCTCATGACGGAGTGGAATTGCCTCAGAGGGTCTGCAAGGCTGTCTATCTTCAGGGACGCAAAGCCCAAACCACACCCACTGCTGGGGAGTCTATTCCGACTCACAGCGCCCCTAGAGGACAGGGTAGAACTGCCCCTGAGGGTTTCCAAGGCTGTCATCTTTACAAGGAGGAGCCCTCCTGGCGCAGTGCTGAAGCACTTGGCTGTTAACCAAAAGGTCAGTGGTTCAAACCCACCAGTTGCTCTGTGGAAGAAAGGTGTGGCAGTCTGCTCCAGTGAAGATTGACAGCCTTGGAAATCCTATGGGCAGTTCTACTCTGTCCTCTAGAGTGGGATGTGGGATGGTGGGATGTGGGATGTGGGATGGTGGGGATGGTGGGATGTGGGATGGTGGGATGTGAGATGGTGGGATGGTGGGATGGTGGGATGGTGGGATATGGGATAGTGGGATGTGGGATGGTGGGATGGTGGGATATGGGATGGTGGGATGTGGGATGTGGTGTGGAATGTGGGATGTGGGATGTGGGATGGTGGGATGGTGGGATGGTGGGATGTGGGATGGTGGGATGTGGGATGGTGAGATGTGGGATGTGGGATGGTGGGATGTGGGATGGTGGGATGGTGAGATGTGGGATGTGGGATGGTGGGATGTGGGATGGTGGGATGGTGGGATGTGGGATGGTGGAATGGTGGGATGTAGGATGGTGGGATGTGGGATGGTGGGATGTGGGATGTGGGATGGTGGAGATGGTGGGATGTGGGATGTGGGATGGTGGAGATG
>NW_006921831.1:2509976-2513884 GCF_000298275.1 Orycteropus afer afer
TGGGATGGTGGGATGGTGGGATGGTGGGATGTGGGATGTGGGATGGTGGGATGTGGGATGTGGGATGGTGGGATGTGGGATGTGGGATGTGGGATGTGGGATGTGGGATGTGGGATGGTGGGATGTGGTATGGTGGTATGTGGGATGGTGGGATGGTGGGATGTGGGATGGTGGAGATGGTGGGATGTGGGATGGTGGGATGGTGCGATGGTGGGATGGTGCGATGGTGGGATGGTGGGATGTGGAATGGTGGGATGTGGGATGGTGGGATGGTGGGATGGTGGAATGGTGAGATGGTAGGGGATTGTGAGGAGGGTGAGGGGGTGGAGATGGTACAGAGAGTGGAGATATTGTGGCCCTATCCATGCCTGGCTCTCTGTTGGGCCACATTCACAGCACCTCATTCAGGAGACAGAGGAGGGGACAGAGGTGCAGAGAACTGAAGAAGCCCTACCCTCCTCACCAATTACAGGGATGTGGCCTGTTGGAGGATTCTGGCAGAGTGGGCATGAGGGTGGTGGGGAGCCTGGGGGGAGCACCATGAGGGTGGCAGGGTGTCAAGGGCTCCTGAGGGACTGCAGTAGGACGGTCCATTGCATGATGGCGTGCTAGGGGTGCGTGAGGCTGGGGAGCCAGAGGGGGCTTCTTCTGTGGCTCCCTTGGGCATCTCCTCTGCTCCAGGAGCAGGGGTCAGCTAACGGTGGGGTAGTGCCCAGCACTGTGGGCAACCACAGGTCTCTGCTCTTTGTCCTTGGGGACAGCTTAAGCTGGCTTCCTCCAAACGGGCATTCCATCAACAAAGTCCCCAAGGATTCTCCTTGTGTGTGTCCTCTCCTTCACCCACCATGGGGACACTACCTCATCTGGATGGGGTGCCAGCTGCATCTGTAGTGGGGGCTGAGTGCTATGAGAAGGGCTTCATGGAGGAGGGGCCCCTTGTCCTGAGCTTTGTGGGATGGATGAGGGGAGGAAGGACCAATTGGGTTGAGGGAAGGTTGAGTGGCCAAGCCAGGCGTGTCAAGGGTGTGTGTGTGTGTGTGTGCGCACTGGACTTGTTGCTGTGGGCGCAGGCAGTGGCCTGGGGATGGGCTTCCTGGCTGGGCTTCCAGTCCTTGCCTCTCGTGCCTCTTGCATCGTGGGCAGCCAGGCAGAAGCCTGAGCAACAGGGCTCGTGGCTGGCCTTTGGGGAGTGGGCTGCCTCTGAGCCCAGGGTGGGGCTGAGTGCAGGGTGGGCCTGATGCTCAGGAGGGAGTAGGGGCAGCCTGGGAAGCATGGGGGAATTGGGGTGCTGGCTGCAGGACTTCAGCCCCCACCCCCGCATGCTGTAGCGGGCCTGGTGCCCAAGGGGCCTGGGAGGGGGGAGGTTTGGATGAGCCATTTCCTGCCCTGCCTGCTTCCTCTGTTCCTGCCTGGCCCACGAAGCTATCTATCGGCTGGAGCCCCCCTGGGATAAAAGACCTCTTTGGCCTGGGCACTCAGTCTTCGATGGGGTGGCCAGCACTCCCCAGTGCCTCAGGGGTCCAGGAAGCTGGAGGCTCGTGGCCAGTTGCCTCCATGGGGGTCCTTTCTTTTGGGAAAGAGTGGCTGCCAGGCCTGGGGTGAGTGAGGCTGGCGACAGCACAGGCAGCCACGGCCAGCTGTAGGTCATTCTGAATCTTAAGGAGAGGTGGGGTGGGGTGAGGGGGGCCTTCGTCCCTGATGCAAGGCGTGTGAAGGGCCGACTCAGTGCTCCACAGGCGGCCTCAGATAGAGCCCCTCAGCTGCTCCATCTGCGAAATGCAGGACTCCCTGCGCCCAGGTGGAGGTGGGCCTCTGACCTCTGCAGCCCTGGAATTCTCCAGCCCATCACGTCCCTTCATTGTCCTGTCTCATCCCTTCTTGATCTCCAGCCAGCTGTCCTTCTAGGACGCCTTCCTGCTTGCTCACCAAGAGGCCCTCCAGGGCGGGGCCAGAGACTGGGGACCAGCCACAAGACGGAGACATGGGTGATGAGCTCCCCTGCCTTGGAGTCCTCTTCCATGAAACGGGGGTACTACCACCCCCAGTGTTGGGCCTGGGTGGGGGTGTCACTGGTGGTCAACTTCCAGGGTCCCCTGTGTCTGCTGTGGGTCCTGGAGGTGGGGCAAGGCCTCAGCCGCCTTTCCTATCCACCCTTACACCTGTCCTGGGCCTGGGGGCCACGACCTGCTGTCCCCTGGCCGTGGCGTGGCGGGCAGGCAGCCCTGGCAGTGCCACTCCCCAGGTGGACAGGTAGCTCCAGTGGATCCTGAACGGGCTCCCTGTGCTGCTGCCCGCTGTTGTGTGCCGGCTGGGATTCAGTTTCCTGGAACTGGTGCAGCTGCAGGTGGATCTGTGAGGCCGGGTGACCTGGCAGGGGAGCCCAGATGGGAACAATGAGGCCTTCTCCCTGGGAGCAGGGCCCAGGAGGCCTCCGGGAAACAGTCTGCCGGCTGCTCAGGGCCGCAGTGCCAGGCCTTGGCAGGCTAGGGAGGCTGGCCCAGTGGGCACTGTAACCTAAGCCGCCTGGCACATGCAGGCCTGCAGGAGCGCTCTGGGGTGAGGCCGGCTTCCCTCGGCAGGGGTAGGGGGAGTGTGTCAGTGGCATGAGGGGCCCAGGGCTGACCACCGACCTTTCCCTGACCATGGAAGCTCAGGGTTCATTGCAGGGAGGCACAGAGACTTCCTGAAGATGAGAGCAGGGAGTCAACCCACCAGGCACCCCTACCCTACCTGCTGCCCACTTCACAAAAGGCTTCCCCTTGGGCCGTCTGTCTGTCCCACCGTGGGGACACAGAAGCACTGAAAGAGGGACAGCCAGCACCAGCCCAAGCCCAAGCCCAAGCCCAAGCCCCACAGCCTCATCTCCAGTTAAGAGAATCCAGTGGCCAGGGAGGGTGGGCTGGGGGGACCCAGCGTCCGAGCTGCCTGGCTATGGGCATCTCTGGGAAAGGAGGACCAGAGCTCCTCTGGGGTGTTTCTTGCTGAGTCATTCATTCATTTGCTGGTCCTGCCCACAGCTGCCCACCTTGGTGTACTCACCTTGCACCGCCCACCTGGCAGCCGAGGTGCAGAGAACAGAAGCAGGGAGGTGCCAGTGGGTGGGGTCACGGGGTGGTCGGGCCGGACCCATGAGGAGGCTCCTGGAGCTGCACTAGCTCCTCATGTGCCCAGAGGGTCTGTGGGGACCAGGGCTGCAGTGTGAGCAGGCCCCTGGGAACCTGAATGTGGGCACAGTGTCCTGTTGGCTTTTGGAGCATGTGTACGTGAGCCTGTGTGCCACCTGCAAGCCACACACAGGAGACAGAGACTGTCATTTCAGGGACATCACCAACTGTGAAGCTGTCCACAGAGGTGGGAGAAGGGCTGGGCCATGTGCTTACAGAGAGAGACTCACCTGCTGCCCATGACCACAGAGCCCTCACATTTGCCTGGGTGACCTGAGAAGCAAGGCCTACTGGACAAGGCCCAGGGGACAGGGTGTGGCTGGTGAGGGCCGTGTGGAGGGGACTTGTGTTGTGGGACACCCAGCGAGAATGCTTTGACTGTTCTCCACCTTGAAAAAGAGGAGCCCTTGTGGTGCAGTGGTTGAGTGCTCGGCTGCTAGCTGAATGGTCAGTGGTTCGAATCAACCAGAGGTTCTGTGGGAGAAAGGCCTGGCTATCTGCTTCTGTAAAGATTCCACAAAAAACCAAAACCAAACCCACTGCCATGGAGTCAGACCTGACTCATAGCGACCTCTCCTGGGGTTTCCAAGGCAGTATCACTATAGTAGTACATTGCCCAACTTTCCTTTCAAGGAGCAGCTGGTGGGTTTGAACTGCTAGTCTTCTGGTTAGCAGTCAAATGTCCTAGGCACTATGCCGCCAGAACTCCTACACCCTTGGAAACCCTGTGGGCAGTTCCACTCT
>NW_006921831.1:2518425-2579817 GCF_000298275.1 Orycteropus afer afer
GGTCATGTTGTCAGAAGGGACCATTCTCTGGAGAAGGATGTCATGCTTGGTAAACTGGAGGGTCAACGAAAAAGGGGAAGGCCCTGAACCAGGTGGACTGACATAGTGGCTGCAATGTTGGGCTCAGGTACAGCAAGGATTGAAAGGCTGGCACAGGACCGGGCAGTGTTTCGTTCTGTTGCACACATGGGGTCCCTATGAGTTGGAGCTGACTCGACTGCACCTAGCAACAGCATAGACCATCCATGAAGCACTTTCTCCTTGAGCCCTTGGCCATAGCCCACACCCACCATGTGGGTAGTACATGTCCTTACATGTGATAGATGGGGGAACCAAGGCAAAGAGGACCACCTAGTGGCTTGCCCACTCCTTGGTTTCCTCTCTTGTCAGTAGGGGTTCTCAGTGACAGGTTGGTGAGGGTTTCTTAGGGACGTCTGTGGAGATGGGCTTCCAGGGAGTGTGTTCCCTTGCCTCCCTGCTCCGCCTCATGGGGAGGAGACAAGGTCAGACACCACGTTACAGGCTGAACTGGAGGCCTTCTCCCATGAGGCTCCAGGCGGCCCCTGGCCTTCAGGCTGTGCCCTGGCCCTGGGGCCCAGCCGGCAGTCTATGGACTGCCCCAGCTGAGCCTCCGCCTCCTCCTCCTCCTCCTCTTCAAAGCCCTTTGGACTGGTATGTGGGTGGAGGCGGGGATTTGATTAAGGCCCTTAGAAATTACTTAATGACATTATCCACCCCTCCTGACAGCCTCCTCTCAAGAAAGCCCTTCTCCTGGGCCGGGACACCTGTTCAGGCCCCGGCCACCAGTGGTCAGGGTCTCTGCCCTTCGTGCCCACTGTGCCTCAAGGACCCTCGGCCCCCCTCCCCCCGCCTCCCTATAGCACAAGCTGCCTCTTGTGGAGCGCAGCCACTCTGTCTCCTGCCTGTCAGTTTCTTGAGGATCCAAGTGAGAGTCTGAAAACTTCCCCATGTGGCAGGAGCAATGGCAGCCTTGTTGGAGCCAGTGGGCACGCTGTGATGGACACCATACACTCATCACTTGGGTCAAGCACTGGGCTCTCTCAAGTCAGTGGAGGAGCCATGTCCTGCCCACTGGAAATTTTCTGGGTCTTTTCCTCAAATACAGTCCCCCGGGGCAGGAGACCTGGTCCTTTGGTTTTCTAAGTCCAGTGTTCCCTCCCCACTGGTTTCTTGGCCCAGCAACCAACTGCTATGTCTCTGGAGGCCTTGCCAACATACATTCCCACACATGGGCGCTGGCTGGGCCTGGGCCCCCCGGGCCTCGGTTTCCCCATTTGCACTAGCAGAAGGACCTGTGTGCTCTGCGGCCTGAGAGTCTCCAGCCTCAGTTACCAGGTGGCGCAGGCTCCCTGTGCCCCCCACTGCCGTCAGCTCCCTGAGCTGTGGCCGGCAGGCGGAGCAGGGCCTCCTGACGGTCCGAGCACCCTCCCCTCCGCTTTGATGTCGCTCAGCCCCTGGGCCCTCGAGAGATCACAGGCTGAGCCGGTGTCTTTCCGCCAGGCTGGGAAGCGGAGCTGGTTCTGCCGGGGAGGGAGTGGAGAGGGCAGACAGGAGGAGGTGGAGGGGTTTCTAGAGCCAGGGGCAGGTGGGAGTCACCGAGGTACTGACTCAGCACCCCCTGCCCCCTGGGTGCTCCTGGATCCTCACCAAACCTATCCTGGGCCTGCCCTGGGCCTGGGGCCTCTGAAGCCCCTGACAGGGTCCCCCGAGGGCTGGACAGGCCATTCTCCTCGCCCCACAGAAAGGGGCTCGGAGCGTGCTGGACGTGGACAGACATGTCGGACCTGAAGGCTCAGCCTGGAGGGGCCGGGCTCCGCTCTGTCTGCCGGGCAGAGCCCTCGAGCTCCGAACCCCTATGTGTGTGGCCGCCTGCTGGCGCCCTCTCTCTCCATTGGACCTCCTTCCTATGTGTGAGCGGGAGACACTGTAGGGAACAGAAGGGACCTGCCACACTGACAGGCTCGAGGTGCTAGCCAGGGTGTCTGGGACTCAGCAGGGTGCTGCCAGTGTCAGCCCTGGATCTTGGGTATTGGCCAGGTCTGCAGCACGGTGGCCAGAGATTGGTGGGGGGCTCAGAGGCCTGTGGCACACAGCATCTCTGGTCAGGGTCCCCTCTGGGACAGAGTTGGGGAGCCCTTCCTGAACAGTGCCTGGCCTTGATGGCCTTGCAGGAGCCAGGTGAAGCAGGCCCAGAGGTGTGGGGGTGGCAGGTTGCACAGGTTCGTTTAAGGAGCCACAGCAGGGCCCTCGTTGGGGATGGAGGGCTCCCCTGGCCCTGCTCCCGTGAACACAGCCTCTGAGGCCGCCTGGGCCTGGGGTACTCCCAGGACAGACAGTGGGCACAAGGACAGGGTCCCAAGCCCTCTGCTACCTGCAGACAATGACCCCCCTTGCCCTGCTTGACCCCCCTGGGCCTGGAGGGTGATGGGTCCTCAGAGGGGCTGTGAGGGAAGCATGTGGGAAGAGGTGGCTTTGCGCTGGGCCCTGGGCTGAGGAAGTGTCTTCAACGGGGTGGGGGTCGGGGGTGGGTTTGGCTCTGCGGAAATAAGCCAGAGCTGCTTCCTGGGTGCACAGGAGGGGCTGCTGGCAAGGAGACCTGGGGGGCTCTGAAGGGCAGGAGGAGGGAGGGGGTCTGCGAGGCTGCCCTGGGTCGAGCTGCCCCCTCACCCTCCTGCCTAAGTGTCTTGGGTGGGGTGGCTGCACTCTCAGCCCCAGGGCACCTCACAGGGACGCCGACAGGAGCGCAAAGCTGCAGAATCAGATCTGAGGGGAGCTGCCCCAGGAGCCCCTGGGCCTCCTGCCACCACACAGCAGCACTCTGCACTGGCTGCGATCCATCGGCAGGGGAGATGGTTCTCCAGGCCTCTGGAGGGAACCCAAACCCCTCATCCCCCCGGACCCCAGGGGGGCCTCAGGAGCCAGGGCCCCCCAGCCCACCGCCTGCCCTGGCAAGGCCTCTCCTCATGCAGGTGAAACATCCCTCTGCTGGGGCGGAGTTGCTGGCCTGCCTGTGCCCCTCCAGGCCTCTCGGCAGGATGGAGTGGGAAGGGGCAGGGTGGAAGCCGTCAGGTCAGCGTACAGAGGCCCCGCCGGCCCTGGAGGGCCCGCAGGAACATCAGCTGTTTCGTCAGCTCTGGGGGCCCCAGCTGTCCAGGGTGGGGGTGGGGGCCTTGGCTCCCGGCCACAGGCTCCAGCTCCCACAGTGTGGGGCACAGAGGGTGCTGCTGGGGCACCTGGGCAGTGTGAGTCCCCATGAGTCACGGGGGCACCCCAAGGGCAGTGCCAGGAGGTGGCCCAGGGCCCTGGGTGTGCGGGCTGTGCTTAGGGAGGGGAGGGGTCCCCCAGCCCAGGCCTTGCTGCCGCCCCCACGGGACCAGCCCCCCACGGACTGGGCTTTGGGTGTCTCCTGCCACCCTGCACTTTGTGCTCCAGGCCAAAGCACCTGGCCTGAGCCCCCACCTCGGGGCCCGGGGGGACATCAGGTGCCACCCTGCTGGTACCTGTCAGTGTTCTCACCGCTAGAAGATCCCCACCCTCCCGTCACTAGCGTAACCAGCACCACCACCCACGCAGACTCCGTGGTCCTGGGCTCCAGCCTCCATGGAGTGGGAGGGGCCCAGCACAGCCCCTCCCCCACAGCGGCCCTGAGCCCTAAGATGGTGTGCAGGGGTCTCAAGTGGGGTTGCCGCGTGAGAGAGGCTGATGGCAGGTCAGCCTGAGGAGGCCAGTGGGGTAGCCTCTCTTTGGGGGCTCACGGGAGAACAGGCTAGGGGGTGCTGAGCACCGAGAGGGGAGATTCAAGGGGCAGGCAGGGGCAGAAGAGGCAGCACCCAGCACCCAGGCTTCACCCAGACGGGGCGTCTGGCTACTTTATTTAGCACCTACTGTGTGCCGAGGGCCCCGCCAACCCGTCAGGGGGCACTGTCACTGCAGACACAATGGGGGGGGGGAGGAAGGGCTGAGCCCTCGCTGGCCTCCTTCCCCCACCGGCCTGCAGCCTGCAGTGGGGACAGCCTCATGTGGGGCTGGCCACCTCCAGCCTGGCCTCCCCCCAGGGGCTGCCGGCTGGGGACAGTGGGCAGAGGAGGTGGGCGCCCCAGGCACAGCCTCCCCTTCGCCGGCCGCCCGCCCGCCCGCCCGCCCGCCGTCTGAGCAGATGCTCTGGCGCCCACTGGACACCGGGGACCTCAGTAAGGAGCCCAATTTGGAGACAAAGGCGAGTGCTGTGGACAAAACGCTCAGGGACATTGTCGGCACCGTGCCGCCCGGCAGCGAGGCCAGGCCCACAAAGGGCCAGGCAGGGCGGGGCGGGGCCGAGGGGTGGGGGCTGCCCTGGCCGCGTTGCCCGGGCGACGGCCCTCTCCCGGAGAGGTCTGCCTGGCCATTGTGCGGGCACACAGGACGTGTCACACACCAGATGGTCGTGTGCTGTGCAAGTCAGCCAGCGGCCGAGTGAAGGAATGCGGCGGCCGGCGGCCGGGGCGCCATCTGTTCCGGGCCCGCGCGGTCTTGGGCTGAGTGGCCAGGCCTCCTCCGTGGCCTTAATTAGCTAATTCCATAATTGGGCTTTATTTCAGGTAAATTGCATTTCACACCCGAGAGCACGGCCATGGCGCCCGTCCCCGAGTCGCCTGTTCAGAAGTGCGGCGCCGGGACGCTGTGCGAGGCTGGCTGGGCGCAGACAAAGCGGCTGGTGGAGGCCTTGCCTGAGAGGGCCACCACCAGCGCTTGGGGCCGGGGTGCCCGCGGGGAGCCCCGCTTTCCAGCAGCACGTCCCAGGGTTTCCACAAATATTTACTCAACACGGAAACAAGACGCTGCCTTTCCCGGACTCGACCCCCTCGGTGGGTGGAGGGCTGGGGGGACCTTGGAGGCCCTTCGCTGCCCCGCCCCCCTCGGCCCATCAGGCCAGATGCCAAGTCCCTGAGGGGGGCTGACCCAGGAGGTAGAGCCATCATGATGGTGGGGGCTGGGCTCTCTTCCCAGGGGAGCCTCAGCCTCTGCCACCCCCAAGCCAGATGCCCCGCTCACTGGCCGCCTGCTGCCTCTGGTGCCAGCCCAGGGGCAGCCCTATCACCTGAAATCTCGGATGCACCCCTCCAGCCCTAAAGACTCGGAATTCGTGGTCGGAGGCTGTGGAGGGAGGATAGGATGGGGGAAGGGGCCCGGAGGGTTTGGAAGTGGTCAGGATGCCACACAGTTCAGACAGGCAGGGGGGAAAGAGACAGACAGAGATACACAACTGACAATGAGAGAGAGACGATGAGAGGTGGAGAGAGATACAGAGCCACAGGGATGGAGACAGAGATACAGAGAGATGGTGAGAGAGATGCACAGTGAGAGACAGAGATACACAGAGACACAGTGAGAGATGGAGAGACACAGAGCCAGACAGATGGAGAGATACACAGAGATGGTGAGAGAGAGAGATGCACAGTGAGAGACAGATACAGAGAGACAGTGAGAGATGGAGACAGAGACACACAGAGAGATGGTGAGAGAGATGCACAGTGAGAGACAGAGATACACAGAGAGACGATGAGAGGTGGAGACAGATCACAGAGAGACAGTGAAAGGTGCAGACAGAGCTACACAGAAAGGCAGTGAGAGATGGAGAGACAGAGATACACAGAGACAGTGAAGGACAGAGGCAGGGACAGACAGACAGACAGCAGGAGCCCAAGGGAGTCCTGGGGCAGAACCGGTTGTTTCAAGGACGCACTCGCTGGACTGGTGATTCTCATTTATTAGGAATGGGCACCGTTCATCAGCACCCACTGCGTGGCCCCTTTACCCAGGTCCCAAATCACCGCAAGGTCACCCTGATTTCTGTGAGCCCGGCAGGCGCTGATGGGGGGTGGGGGGACAGTGGCAGGAGCTGGCGTCCGCATGTCTGTCCAGCTGCTCTGACTGGGAGGGGTGGGGGGAAGGCTGTGTGCAGGGTGGAGCCCGGAGGCCTTCCCTTCTCTGTGGAATGGGTGGGAGACACGGCCGCCCCTGCTCACCCTGTCCCATGGCGCCCAGCCCTGTGGTGGTGGGGCCTGACCCTCCCAGGAGACTGTGGCTCCGACAGCAGCCTCTCAGCCCCCAGGTCAGTATCTCTTGAGACGGGCCTGGGAGCTGTAGCTCAGGCAGGGGGCACTGAGCAGGTGGCCACCACCACTATGGCCTGACTTTGTTGGGCGTGGGCTGGTCTGCCTGCTCCTCCCTGGATGCCTGGACCATTCCTCTGCCTCCCCAGGAACTCCGGGGCCTCTGGGATGGCCTGCTCGTAGCCTGCACCGCTTCTTAGGCACACACGGCCAGCTAGGGAGCCCGGCCCCTGGGGAGACCAGCCTGGCCCCTACCACCATGTGCTATCAACTGTGTGAGTCCTAGGGACAGGGCTGGCGATGGGCTCAGACTCGCCAGTCTGCCCTCAGCCAAGGTCTAGGAACTCCTGGCTAGGAGAGGTGGCCTCGTGGGCCCTGGGCCTAGGCTCTGCTGGGCAGCAGGGCCCCTGAGTGTCTGGGGCCCTGGAGAGCGAGGCTGTCACCTTGGGCCTTCTAGGAAGGCGCTGTGGCCAGTGGTGCCCCTGCTGAGGGAGAAGTAGGGTGGTCGGGGGTCTCCTCCATGGTGTCCCTCTCAGGCCCACTGGCTGCCCTGAGCTCCCAGCAGGACCCCTCGTCGGCAGCCCTGCGGGGTACAGTCAGCTGTTCATAGGTGGGCAGGGTGTTGCTGGGCAGAAAGAGCTCGGGGTGGAGGGGGCCGCCGCCGCCAGGCTGGACCACTCGGCCGCCGCCGCCGCCGGGGGGCCCTCCGGAATGCAGGGCCAGCAGCTGCTGCAGCATGTCGGTGATGAGCCTCAGCCTCTGGTCCAGCTGTGTCACCTGCAGGCACAGAGCGGAGGGGAGTGGGGTGTCCAGGTGTGCCGGCGCCTCCGGGTTTCTCCAGGCCCCGAGGAGGTGTGTGCCCAGGCCTGCTCTCACATTTGCATATATGTGTCATGTGTGGGTGGTACATGTGTGCCTGCGTGCACAGACCCCTGCCATCTGTGCCTGGCTCGTGGTCACGCCTATGTGCGGACGTACCTCCACCATACGTGTGTGCATGTGAGGGTGTGCACGTGTGTGTGTGAATGGGGCATACACACATGTGGGTGCACTACCACCTTCCCGTGTGCTCTGTGTACATGAGTCCCTGTGTGGATGTGAGGGTACGCACATGGGTACATATGGGAGGTATGCATGCATGTGTGTGGGTATGTGTGCAGGCATGTGCATGGGTGCATCCTCCACCTCCTGCAGACATGAATCCATATGTGTGTGTGGAAATGTGCCTGTGTGTGCATGCATGTGCATCTGTGGGGATATGCACGTGTGTCTGTGTGTGTGGAGTGCAGGTAGATGCATGGGTGTACCCTCCCTCTCCCGCGTACTGTGTGTGCATGAATCCCCTTGCACATATGGCGTGCACATGTGGGGGTATACACGTGCATGCACGTGTGGAATGTGGAATGTGCACCTGTGTGTGAGCACACTCTACCTCCCATGTGCACATGAGTATCTGTGTGTGGGGGTGTATGCACGTGTGCGAGATGTGCATGCGTGTGTACCCCCCGTGTGCTGTGTGTGTGCGCCTGTGTACATTTGTGGTGGTTCCCCTTCCCTCTCCAACTCTGGGGCACTCGACCCACCCCTGGTTTAGGGCTGGGGTGGTTGGTGCCTGGAACCATGACTTATCTCTCAGCTCCCCCGCCCTGGAGCCCTCTGGGGGCCTGGGAGGGTGGGGCCTGCACCAGGGCCCGCCCCTGCAGCCCTTGGCTTTGCTGCCACCTTTCACTTCTGGGGGCCAGGCCCTGGAGGCCTCTGGGGGTCAAGGCAGGGTGGGCATCTGCATGGCCTGGAGGAGGAGCCAGGTGTTCTGGGGCTGGGGCGGCGGGAGTTGTGGGCAGGGAGTGGTAGGGGGCACAGAGAGAGATTCCCAGAGAGAGGGTCCAGGAGGCAAGGCCTGGCCCGTCTGTGGGGTGAGGGGTGCCAGCCACGTCCCTCCCAGGAAGGACACCAGGCAGACCTCTCCTCCACCTGGGGCCACGCACCTCCTGGGACACCTGGCCCTGCCCCGAGGTGCCATGTCTCCCGCTCTGTGTGGCACCCCCTCATCCCCGTGGCTGGAGCCAAGAAAGCAGGGTCCCATCTGCACTGACTCCACAGCCAGGTCAGGCCCCCAGGCATTGGGCACGTCTCCCCCACCCTGAAGCAGGAGGGGGTGGGGCAGGAGAGGGCCTGGGACTCACGTGGCAGCAGAGACCAGGAGTCCTGAGAACTCTGCAGAGGACATGTGTGGGGACCGGGGTGCACACGCTGGTGGGGAAGGTATGAGGGGAGCAGCCTGGCCAGGCCCGCGGGGGGCCCTGAGTGGTGGGCCCAGTGGGGATGACACGGGGAGGCCAGTGAGGGAGCCAGGTCTGCCCTGGGTATGGGCATGTTTGAGGGACCCCAGTCCTGGAGGGTGGGAGCGGGGGCTAGAGGAGGACAACAGCTGTGTGTCCGGTGGCCTGCCCCTCTGCCCTCTCCTTGTGCCCCCACGACCTACAGAGACTGGGGCTCGGGGATGGAGAGGAGGTGGCAGGTCCTCAGCTGAGGGTGGCTCACACAGCGACCTTCTGAGGGATGACGCAGTGAAGACCCACTGGCTGCCCCTGGCCGGCCCAGAAGGCCCTGGGGGTGCAGTGGTGGTCACCCAGGCCTGCCCCTTCAGGGCCCATGTGGGGAAACCAACCCCGGGACCTGCCCATTCGGAGCAGAGCCTGGCCAGCCCCAGCTGGTGCCCAGGGACAGAGGCCACCTTGGACGGGCTGAGGCTGGCCCAGCCGCTGTCCTGCTTGTGCGGTGGCTGGTGTAGGACGAATTGAAGCCCCAGACAGCAGAGAGGAAACCGGGCCGACTCTCATTCTGCGGCCCTTGCATGTGCATGGAGCCCCTTGTCTTCATGGGACGGACGCCTTTTGGGCTTTCCTGGGAAAAGTGGGGGGTGGGATGTGGCTGGCCAAGGGACTCATTTGTGGCCACCCTGGGGGTGACCGTTACCCACGGTGGGGGGACTGTGGGGAGCCATGTCCACTGCCCTGTTGGGAAGCAGGGGGCCGGGCGGCACAGAGCCACACCCTCTCTGCCGGGGCCCCTCCTGTGGGGGAGACGTGCTCAGTGCCCGGGGACCTGTGACTCTGGTTCTCAGCTCGCTGTGGCCCTTGGCTGCTGCCCGTGTCGACTGCAGCTTTGAGGGTCCACCAGGGGCCCAGGCGCAGGGAGGCCTCTTGTGGGGGCCGTGGGGGGGGTGGTGGGGCTTTTCAAGCCAGAACTTGTTCCAAGCTACAGACCTCACACCCCATCCTGTTCACTCACCCCCCACAGAGGGAGAATGGGGCCTGGGAGGGCAGGAGAGTCAATCCTGTCACCCCACTGGGTCCTCCTGCTGTCTGCAGGTCTGACCACAAGGGCCTCCCACCCACCTGTGGGGTCCTCCCAGCCTGCCTACGCGGGGTCTAACCACAGGGTCCTCCCACCTGCCCACAGGGCCTCCCACCCATGGGGTCCTCCTGCCGCCTGTGGGGACTAAGGGCAGGGTCCTCTCACCAGCCTGTGGAGACCTCCCACTGGACTGTGAGCACTTCCCAGCTTGCCTGTCCTCCCGCGTGCCTGTGGGGCCCTCCAAGACTATCCTGAAGGGGCCCCACCCCATCTTCCTCTCTCACAGCCCCCATCCCAGGGTACACCACCCTCCCTCGTTTATTGGGGTGCAGTGGTGGCCCTCACGTACAGTTGGCCCAGGGAACGCCTCAACCAGAACCCCACTTGGGTCCGGCCGGTGCCAGGCGGTGGGCCCCAGCGGCAGGTGCCGGGGGAGAGGCCGCCACCCCCAGGGCCCAGAGCGGCTTCTCTGTAGCTGCGGGGTCTGATCAGTTTTGGGGGTCCTGGGTCTAGTCATTATTTGCAATTTGATTAAAAGGGCGAGGAAGACAATCATCCCTTTGTGCCAGCCTCCACTCACCGCGAATTAATAACCGTAAGACGACGAACGTGGCTCTTGGCAGAAAACAGAGCCGTGAGAAGGACTGCTCGTTAGAGAGCCCCCACCGCCCCCGCAACTGGTGACCAAACCCAGGGCGACCGGAGCAGTTGGATGTGGTTATGAATTTGTTTTTTAAACATTCCGAGAAAGCATCTTGAAGGGGGAGTTTCACGGAGCCGGCCCGGCCCGGATCCCGCCGCGGGCCGGCAGCCCCTCCCTGGGCCACGGTGCCCAGCTCTCTGGGCCAGGTTACGTACAGCCGGCAGGGGAGGCCGGGGCTGGGGACCCTGGGGCTGGGGACTGTGGGGCTGGGGACTTCTAGGGCTGGACATCAAGGCTGGCGGCACTGGACCGAGACCCCGGGGTCAGACTTTGGGGCTGGGGACATTGGGGCCGGGGCTCCAAGGGGGCCGGTGGTGGCCTTGGCTGAAGTCTCTGGGGGACCGGTGGCTCCCCAGGGAGCCTTGTTGATGGGCACCTGGGGCACGGGCTCCTCCCCAGCCCGCTCAGGACCCGCTGTAGGCCCACAGGAAACGGAACGTGGCCTTCCTCCCACGGAAGCCTGCCTTCCTCAGGCTTACTCAAGGTACTCACTCCTGGTTGGTACTTGAGCACTCAGGCATCAGTCCTCGTGCAACGTGGACAGCCGGTGCTGGGGACGTGGGAGCCCCGTCTCCACATCGCACGCGGGTTAGGGCGCCCGTCTCTGTGTTCCTGCTGTCTCTGTGCTGGGACCATTAGCAGCTTCCTAACCACTTCGCCCCACTGCTTCTGCAGGAAGCTCCTTCCAGAACACAACCAGGTGCCATCACTGCCCTGGTTCCAACCCTCAGTTCCCACTTCCCTCCCAGGAAAGCCGGGGATCCTGTCAGGGGCCGTGCCCCCACGCCTTCCTCGTTCTCTCACTCCTCCAGGCCCCTCTGCCTCTGATGTCGGCCAGCACCTGCTCCGCTCACCCTCCCAGCCTCAGCCCTCCCGGCCTTTGTGGGGGTTCCCTGCCTACCCCTTCCATAGCTGTGTCTTCCTTGAACCAGCCCGGGCTCCATCTGGCCACTGTGTCCCAGGGTGGCACTGGGAGGGGGCCCGCCCACCCTGGCCGGATGCCCCGCGTCCCTCCGCTGGGGCCACACTGTCCTGCAGCACCTCCCCAGCCGCTGAGTGCCCTTCCCGGCGGCAGGCGGTGGGCAGAGGGTCGTGGGAGCTGGTGATGCCAGTGCTCAGAGGGCCCTGCTTTGCAGGGGGAGTTGGGGGAATGTTTGTGACCCTGTTCTATCCCCTCAGCTCTCTGAGCAAAAGCAATGGTGCTTCTGCCCACTGAGGTCTCAATGTGTCCCCAGGGTGGACGCTGCAGGGCCAGCATGGGAGGGAGCATGGGGTGTACAACGGGGTGTTCGAGGACCAGGGTGGGTCTGGAGACATGTCTGTGAGCAGAGCAGTGGCAGGTCTGGTGCCCTGCTTCTGCCTCAGCCTGGCTGGGATGATCTAAGGCGGGTCAATTCCCCTCTCTGGGCCTCAGTTTCCCATCTGGAAAATGGGGATAATGGAAGCATCTCCCTCAATGGGGATGTAGCAAGGATAGAGCAAATTAATTCATGCAAAACTCTGGACCAGGGACACACGGTGGGTATGATGGGTTAAATCGGTCCCCCGAAAAGATATGAGAGAAGAACTAGAAGGTTCTTCCACTACTGACTGTTCCGATCAGGGCCACCACAGATGGACTCTGATTGAATGGGATGAAAATGTGGAACAGACCACTGGGCTGCTTGGGGCTGGAGGACTCCCCGAGACAGTTGTCCTGAGATATGCTCCAACCCTGAGTTAGACCTCAGGTCAGCTTGCAGGTGAGTAACAAATGGCCCAACACGTCGACACATGTCACCTGTAAGTCCTGTGCTCCCTTCTGAACAAATCATCTCTATAATGCCAAATGGTCAGCACTGACTTTAAAACAAAGATGAGAAGGTCCGGAGGCAGGGGAGCTGGATCAATGGCAACGAAGCCGCCAGAGTGGGAAAGCTGAGAGGGCAGCCGGCATCGCAGAGCCCCCTGCACAAGCTGCTGCCTGGGAACCTGAACCGCCAGGGAAACCTTCACTGAAAACCCAACCACTCACTAAAAGCGTAATAACGAGAAGCAAACACGTATAAAGTCCCCACCCTGGCACTGAGACTGTGCCCTGGTTTGGAGAGAGGGGTCTCTGCAGTTAGCTCAGCCAGGTCACACAGGAATGGGTCAGCCCCAATTCCATCTGAGTTGCTTCCTTATGAAAGGGGGGAGGATGCAGAGATGGGGAACAGAGGAAGGATGCCAAGCGAACACGGCGGCAGAGGGAGCCCCAAGCCGAGGCACGCTGGCGTCCACCAGGAGCTGGGGGAGTGGCCGGGGTCAGCTCCTCCCATGGAACCTCCAGACAGAGCCGCCCTGCCACCAGGACCTGTGGGCCTCGGGGCTCTGAGATAGACACCCCTTCTCCAGGACCTGGAGCCACCGATTCACCTCTGACCCTCGTCTCCCAGGTCATGCGGGAGAAGGGCGAGCAACGTGGTGGCCACCTGGGGCCTGGCTTCCAGGGCAGTTGGTGAGTGGACACCTAGCCCGTGGGGGGTGCCCCGTCCCAGCCACTGACCCGTGTCTCTGCCACCCTAGACTACTGGGTGGCTGAACGGGGCCCCTCTGCAGGTGGTCAGCCACTCACACCACTGGCCACACCCTCAGGTGGGCCCTCAGTGCAGTTTGGCCAAGCAGCTGTGGGCCTGCTCAGTGCCACCCCTCACTGAGAGAGCACAGTGGCAGGAAAAGACCCTTCGACTATGCATCCCTGTCACACGTGTGGCCAGGGGGGCTCCATGCCCTCACCAGCCCGTCCCCTGATGCCTCGGCCAGCTGAAGTCCGGTCCTAGTGCCACGTTCCAGGCTGGCTGACGAGGCGGGATCACGTGTCGTAGCCACAGCATCTCCTGTGCTCACTGGAGCTGCACAACTGCCCGTCTCCACAGCCCATCACTGTGTGAATGGAGCCCTGACCCAACTCCACTCACAGGTCTAATGGGCATTTCACAGGCCCTGAGGAGCTCTGGTAGCATAGTGGATAAGGCACTTGACTGCTAACCAGAAGGCTGGCAGTTCAAACCCACCAGCCACTCCTCGGAAGGAAGGTTAAACAATCTACTTCCCTAGTGATACTGCCTCGGAAACCCAAGGAGGGGTCGCTATGAGTTGGGTCCGACTCGACGGCAAATAACAACAACAACAATAACGAAGAGAACTTGGGTCATCCAAGACCACCCCCTCTCCTTCCTCCTTCCGAACCCGGAGCCCACATCCACCCAGAGGTAAGGAAGGGGCCAGACTCACTGGCACTCACCATACTCCCACCATGGTGGGTCCTGGATGTAGAATCCTGAACCCCACCTCCTCCAACACCCCCAGGCCAACAGCACCCCTGGCCTAGTGTGCCCTCAGCCAGGCTAAGCTTTGGTTCTGCAACCCTTGCTGGTGCCTTGATGAATTCCCATCAAATAAAACCCAGCCTCCTTCCCCAGCCCCCAGGCGCCTCTGCTCGCCCTCAGCAGTCCTCCCTGACTCCCCTCCCACCATGAGCGCATCACTCTCGACGCTGCCCCAGGGCTTGCACCTGTTGTTCCCACCACATGTGTTCGTGTACCACACGTACCATACGTACCACGTGTACTCGGCTCAAATGCCGAAGAAGGTCTCCCCTGACCTGTCCAACTAAATGCCCCCTTTACTGCATCCCTCCAACTTCTCTCCATAGCTCTTAACACCCCCGAAATGTCCTGGTTTCCTGTTACTTCTTTGTTGTCCCCTCCACCACATGGAGGCTCCTGGGCCAGCTGTGGGCCATGCCGTCAGTGTGGCGGCCCTAGAGGGTCTCCCAGAGCCCAGCACATAGTTGGTACTCAATAAACGCACACACGATAAACAGAGTTGGGTCTTCACAAATTTTTGCTGAATGAGTAAAGGAAGCTCCACCATTCTCCCAGGGCCCCAGGGCTGGGAGCATTGGGGCCCCATAGTTCACTGCTCACCACCCGTTCACCCCTTCCCCAGGTGGATGCTGGGGGCAGAGAAGCTGGGGGCAGAGGCTGGGAAGCAGCTGGCCTGACCACCTCATTTTTCATTGATTTGCAAGTGCTCTTTATATATTAAGAAAGTTTGTCCTTTGGCATCACAAGTACTTTTCCTAGCATGCTATTTGTCTTGTGAATTGGTTTATGGAAATTATCACTACTTTTTTTTTTTTTTGTTACACAGATGTGTGGTAGTTAAGGTTGTTGTCAACTCGACTGGGCCTGGTTGAGTGGCTGGGCAGCTGCATGGTGAGACTGGTCATCAACTCCGTGGTGGGACCTACTGGAGCAGCTGAGTAGCTGCCTTAGGGGTGTGGGCTGCTCCCAGCAAGAAGCAACTTTGAGCAAGGTCTCCAGCTTTTGGCACGCTTGAACCCTGCATGTAGCCAAGTCGCTATTCAGCAGCCTGCCATGCCCTGCCCATCTTGAGACTTCTGGACTTGAGTTAGTGGCCTGCCGTGTGGTTTGGTAACATTGGGACTGTGCATTTGTACTTGTCGACCTTGGGCTTGTCAGCCTCAGCAGCCAGCAGCTGCCTGAGTGAAGAGACACCTCCAGCTCCAGTGGCCGGGAGCAGGAGGCAGAGCTGAAGCCCAAGGCTGAGGGGCTTTCACCCAGCCCCTAGAGCCTGGCCCTTTGAATTCGGACATAAAGTCTCCAAACTGTAAGGGAATAAACTCCTGTTTGTTAAAGCCATTCCACTGGTGGTATATTCCTGGCAGAGAGAAACAAGAGAACCAAAACAAGATGTTTGGTCTGTGCTTTTTTTAGCCTTTCAATGCTCTCAAAGTCATTCAGCTGCCCGGCCGCACCAGTGCCAGCTCCCCACACGTGCCGCACCCCACTGCTGTGGAACCTCTGCACGGCGGCCCCTCGTTCCGGACTCTGCACCCTCCCTCACCCCTCTGGCCACTCGTCAGACAGCTGCGGCCCGGAGTGCCTGCCTCGCCCTCCCCTGCTCCCCACCCCATGGGGTTCTCATCTTCCCAGACCTTTCTGGGTTCTACCGACATTCACCCTAAAATTCTCCCGTGTACAAGGCCTTGCATGATATAAGTCATCCATGAAAACTTCTCCCCAGAAGACAAACATTTCAAGCAACCACCCCGCACCTGCGGCCCCCTGTGCACCCCGCCCTTCTAGAAAGGCCTTGGAGAAGGCCACATCCAGCCTCCCAGGCTCAGAACTGTGTCTGCGGACACTGTACCCGCCGGGAGGGTTTGAGAAAGTGGCGCCACGAGTCCCTCTCGGCCGCTCAGCTGTCTGCACCGAGCTCGGCTCCGAGGTGGGCCCATGGCTACACGCAGACTCAGTTTGCTCCCGGACAGTCCCACTGCCGGCCGTCCCTGGGGATCTAGAAACTCTCCAGGGCCAGGCTCCTTGGGTGGGTGTGAGGATGGTGCCTGCGTAGGGCGGGGTCCTTGGGGTCAGCGGATGAGGCCTCACTTCCTGCTCCTCTCACCCCCTGGGGGCACGGGCAGCCTTCACAGGGACCCGTCCTCCGCCCCTCCGCTGAGGGTCCCCTGGCTTCACTGACTGAAACACGACTGTCCCCACCCCTTGCAGCTTCCCTGTCGCTGGCCCTGGCCACGTCCACAGGTGGACACAGCCCTGCTGGTTCCTCATGGCTGCTTCCAGAAAGCTCTCAACACCTCCTTCCCTGAGGCGCCGAGGCCAGGTGGTGGGACCGCGCCCCTCACGTCCGCTGCTGTTTCCCTCTGTGCCCTTGGGCCCTTTGCGATGCCCGTGGCTTTCAGGTCTGCACATGCTCACTCTGCTCCTCTGACTGCAGCCTCCTGACCCCACTCCCTGGTCACTCTCGGTCACTCTGTCCTTGCATTCCCCGGGGGCTCTGTCGGCTGCCTCCACTGCCTGCCTCTGCAAGCCTAGTTTACATCTCAGAGGACCCCCGAGACCACGACCCCACCCCCCGACAAAGCATCACCCGCAGGCTCCCCCTGCTCTAGTGTCCACCATCCCTAACTCCCACCACAAAGTTCATTTCCTGCTCTGGACACCCTCACCCTCAGGCCCGGCCTAGACCACGCTCCCGGATGTCAGTTCCCGCTGCCCATCCCTGTGCCTCAGGGCCGAGCTAAGCTGGAGCAAAGCCACAGTGGGGCCACAGGCCCCCTACTCTCTGGCCACAGCCTCAGACCCCCGTGTGCTGCCAGCCCCAGCTCCCACCATCACATCTCTCCATCCCCATATTCCAGAGCTGCTGTCTGCCGCAAGGACACCCCTCCAGTGCCTGGACCAATCTGTTCCACAGTTCAATCCCCATCCACTGCCTCACCATCAACTCCGACTCACAGCGCCCCAGAGGACAGAGTGGAACTGCCCCCATAGGGTTTGCAAGGCTGTCAGTCTTCACAGAAGCAAAGCCCAACCACACCCACTGCCATGGAGTTGATTCTGACTCACAGCGCCCCTAGAGGACAGAGTGGAACTGCCCCACAGGGTCTCTAAGGCAGTCATCTTTATGGGAACAGACTGCCTCACCTTTCTCCCATGGATCGGCTGGTGAGTTCAAACTGCTAATTTTTTGGTTAGCACCCGGATGGCTTAACCACTGTGCCACCAAGGCTCCTTTGACGGGCAGCCCACTCTCTCCAAATTACTGCCACCCCCTCCCCGCTGGGCCTTCCCGTCAGCAGACTGGCACACTGTAAATCTCTGCCCACAGTACCCAGGATGACAATAACCAACCCGCCCCCTGCCGTCACCACCTCTGCCAGCTGTCACCCTGTTTCTGTCCTTGGGAGGGGTGTCTTCTGCCCCCTGAGCCAGGCAGGCGGCATCTGTGCGGACCACTCTGCTCAGGCTACAGTGTGCTTGCTGATGAGCTCTGGGCTGTGACCAGAGGCACCCGCCGCAGACGGCTCACTCTGCTGGTGCCTGCGCGTCTCGTCTCCTTGTGGTTCCTCCTTTCTCTGCACGGCTGGGGAGCTTGGTTCTCGGCCCTTTCTTGCCTACGTTCCCCTTGACACTCTTGTCCCCACGCAGGTATTGCTGCAGGTCCATCTGCATCCTGGACCAGGGCCCTGATCCCAGACTCTGTCCCTGTGGGGTGGGCCATCACCCTGGGTGCCTCGGGCATCTGGGCAGGTCCCACCCGGCCCCTGGGTGTCTCCTGGCTACTTTTCTCCCATCCCCTTCTCAGAGAAGAGCAACTCCATCTTCAAGCAAGACACCCGGGGCCACCTGGACTCCCTGCCTCTGATTCAGCTGAGGAAGTTCCGATACTGCCAAGGTCAGAGATGCAACACTTCCGGGCCACTACCCAGGGCTGGCCACCAGCACCTCCTGGGTGCTCATCAGCCCCCCCTGCTCTCCTGGCCCCCTCGTGCCTCAGGACAGGGTCACGGCAGCACCATGAGGGATCTGACGACCAGTCCACTGCCACCTGCTGCCCTAGTCACTCCGCTCCAGGCACACAGCCCGTGGCGTCTGGGTGCTCCGGCTCAGCCAGCATGGCCTTTTCACCCCTCCCTCCAACTTTGCTGCACTGAAGTCTTGCCCCACCCCTCCCACACCTCAGTGGGGGGCACTGCGCAGGTAGTGCCCTCTGCTCTCCTGTCCCCTGGGCACCCACCTTGTGCTGCTGAAGTACCCCACTTTCTGTGCCTGCAGAGCCGGGGGCTCATGTCCAGCTGTGTGGCAGCCACTAGCACCAAGGCAGGCATTCGACAAAGGCTTGTGGAACGAGTGACCAGGCACCAGAGGCCAGATCAGCCCCTGGCAGGGTGGGCCACAGTGCCGTGTGTGTGCTTGCACACACATGCACACGTGTGCAGGTATATGCACACATCCATGTAGGTGTGTGTGTGTACACGTGTGCACATGCCTCTCTGCATGTGTCTGTGCAGGTGTACAAAGGTACACGTGTATGGATGTGTGTGGATACATACATGGTGCCCAGGCATGTGCAGTGTGTATACATGTGTTCATTGCATGTGTGTGCATGTGCAGGCATGCACGGCTGGGCTGGGGGCAGGGTGTGTGCAGGCTCCTCTGGGGCCGTGCAGGTCCATCTGCTGGAGTGAGAAGGGTGGGGCTGGGCCACCCTTGGTGGGGCTGGGGCGGGAGCACGACTTTTCAGGCTGGGTTTCTGTTGTTTCCTGTAGCACCGAGCATGTGCCGTCTGCCCTGCCCGCAGGTGTGGCCGGTGCTCAGGGATGGCTGCGGCCTGAGGGGGCTGCTTGGTCCCTGAGCCAGGCCCAGCTGTGTGTAGTCCCCCCCCCCCCCCCAGACTGCTTCAGCCTCCACAGAGCAGGGATGGCAAGGGGACACTAATGCCTGACACAGCAGTGGTGGGATGTGGCCTGGCCTGGGCACAGGGAGGGGGAGTGTAGGTGAGCCCTGGCTCCAGACAGCTCAGGTGGTACCGCTGACACCAGGTGCAGTAGGCTGTCTATGTCTCCAGCCCCTGAGCCAAGTAGTGGCTGTTCCCAGCCCTGTGCCACGGGACATGGGGCTCTCCTGACCCTGCCCAGGATGCCAGGGTGGGCGGGGTACGTGTCTCATCACCCCCATGTTAGAGCTGGGAAGGTCAAAGCGTGGAGGTGAGGGGGACGTGGGAAAGGGGACCAGCAGGCCCTCTGGACTCAGGGTCTGTCTTGATTCCCTACGACGCTGTGAGGCCAGAGTGCTGGTGGCCGCTTTCCCGGGTGGCCTCACTCCCAGCTGAAGACATGGTTCTTGTCTCAGGGCTCTCCAGAGGTCAGTCTGGGCCCTGCCCTGCTCTAGCCCTCTTTGGGCCAACCGGGTCTCACTCTCCCCCCTCCACCCCCGCCCTGTGCCAGGTCCAAGACATCGCCACACGCCACCTGTCTCCAAGATGCCTGGCAGCCCCGGCCACATCCAGTGTGGACCAGGCCTTCCCTCGGGTGCTGGAGGGTAAGGTCACTGGGTCATGCCTGCCCTTCCCAGATGCTGAAGCTGCCTGTCACCAGTGCTCACTGAGGGCTTGTCACTGAGCATGGCCCAGGTGTCCTTTGTCTTCTCCACAGCACGTGTGATCCCTGGTGGCGGCGGCTGAGGCTGTGAGTGGCCCAACGGTCTGCCCGATGTGGCCACCCCACACACGGTGGGACCAAGCGACACCTGCTCATGTGCCAGCCCCGAGATCGGCTGCAGGTCACACCACTGTGACCCACGGGGCTCTCACTGGCTCATCTGTGAAAGTGTGTCACCGTTCCTAGTCTGTCTTAATATGGAAACTCCACAGAAACCTGCTTAACATCACAGCAACAGGCAAGCCTGCACTGAAGACAGGTGGTGGCTACATGTGAACCTGCTCCCTGCATGGAATCACTGGGCTGTCTCACCTCCATGAAACCTGCACAGGCCTCCCTCAGCCCATCCACGCAGCCCCTAAAGATGCCTTTGGTCTGCTCCTAACCCCTGTTTTTCAGATAGGGACTCTGAGGCCTTGAGGGCACTGGGCCACCAGGGCTGTGCCACCAGGTTGCCTGCTGCAAGAGGGACAGGAGGGGAGGCCCAGGTGTGGGTCACGTGGCAGGGTGCTGGAGTTTTGGGACTCAGAGTTGCCTGAGGGGCTGCTGGGAAGGTTCACAATGCTCGGAAGGTGAGCGGAAGGGCGGGAGGCCTCCACCCAGGAAGGAGTCCTGGGCTGGCCTGCAGCCCGCGTGGCCTGGGCTGACCCTGGGAGCTGATGAGAGACTCAGGCCTGTCTGTTCTGTGGCTCCCAGCCCGCCCTTCCTGTGCTGCAGTTGGGAGGAAGAGGTCCTCAGAACACTAGGCTGGGGACCCACAGTGACCACACGGGGAGGACCCTGGTCTCCATCGGTCACCCTGCAGACTTACCACCAGTGCTTGCACCCCCAGGTCTGGGCCACAGCTCTGAGGACGGGCCTGGGTTTCTCTACCAACCTAGTTAAAAATGGACAGGAGGTGACCACCCTTGTGCCCTCTGCTCCCATTGCTGCCCAGTCCTGCCCAGCCGCAGCCCCTCGCAGGCTCCTGCCCCAGGGCCTGGCCAGCTCCAGTCTGTCCCTGCAGCACCGGGGCCTGCTTGTCTCTCTTCCTGTCCGCAATCCGGCTGCTTCCAAAGTCGGTCACATGCCGTCACCTCCCTGCAGAGTCCTTGGCTCCTGCACAGACCTCCTCTCAATCCCCCTTCTCACCTGCTCATCACCTGCACCATCACTTTCTCCCTTCATTCTAGAACCTTCTCACCATCAGCAAGAATCTCCCATCTTTAAACAACCCCCCCATGCTAGATCCCTCATTCTCAAATCTTATACCCTGAGGCAAAATTTCAACATTCTCAGCTGACTCTTGACTTTATCTCCATATTTCTAAACCACGTTTAGAAATGTACACGGTTGTTCCTTGCTTTCGCAATTTCAGACATTATCCAGTGACTGCCTAACAGGGTAGATGAGAGATGACTTAGTGCTCACAACCTGCCCCCTCCCCACTCTTCTAGGCTCCTGGTATAGTTATATCACAATTCTCGGTCAAAATGGCTGTTCACATTTTATATAAGCATAATACAGCTATTTGCAGAGTCATGTGGTTTTCTAGGATTACAACCTTTTGTTTTCCCTGGGATTAAGAACCGCCTTTGTGTTTTGCTTAGTTTTTTTTTTTTTTTTTTTAATTTTTCTGTCACTAATTCATTCCTAAACTTTCTGCCAGAATTGTAACACTTCTACTCATCTGGTTGAGCACACCAGGCAAATCATCAGCTTTGTAGTTTTCTCTCCTGGGTCCCAAGCAGGACAAGGTGCCCTCCAGGCCTGTGTACAATGTAACATCAGGATGTCTTTCCCCATCATGTTGGGAATTTTCTTGACCTCTTTTTTTCACGTTGGGTTCCACTGGTTGGATTCTGTATTTCTTTCTTCTTGGTTCTCTCCTCATCTTGCTGGAGTACATCCTCAAGTAACTTTCTGAGAAAAGGTACGTGGAAGAGTTTTTTGATTGGGTGTGTCTCAAAACGTCTTTGCTCTATTCTCATGCCTGACTATTTGAGTGGTTACAGAATATTCTAGATTGGAAATAATTTCTCCCTTCAGAAGTTTGAAGGCAATTCTCCATTATGCGCTAGCTTCCTGAATGACTGTTGACAAGTCTGATGCCATGGTCACTCCCTATCCTGTGTGTGGCTTATTTATTTCTCTGGTAAGGTAGCATGTCCACTTTATCACTGGTGTTCTGAGATTACGACAATGTGCCTGGACAGAGACATTCTGGGAGTAGAGGGAGAAGAGGATGGGGTCTTACGTTTCAGCACAAAAATGTTCACTGAAAACCCCACTGTTGCCATCACAATAGCTCACTTCCCACCCTCAGCTGGTCCTGGTATCTTCACGTTTGGAGCCACTCAGGTTCACCTTTGCCAGAGACTAAACCTGTTTTCATTGGGCTGGGGGATGGGGACAGAGACCTGAGGGCCATCTGCTCATCAGACTGATTTTCAGTTAAAAATCCTCAGTGTGCAGCTCCTGCTCCGTCCCCCAAGGCCCACCTTTGAAGATGCCCGGGGTCTGCCTGGGCTCTGGGCTGGTGACTGTCCCGGTCTCAGGGCTCTTTGCCCTGCAGGGTGCGCCCCAGCCAGTCCCGCTGCTCCTTCTCTTTCCAGCCTCCAAACAGCTGTCAACGTTTCTTTGCTTGTTTCGTCTGCTCTCTTCCCTGAACTCTCTCCTTTTGACTTTAACCTGCAACTTTTTACAAGGTCTTTCCTGCCATTTTAGTGGGTTTAGAGAGAGCAGAAATGAACGCCCATGCTAATCGTCCATGTCTTCCCAGAGGCCCTATGCTTGCTCTTCAGCTCCCTCCATTGGAGCTCTGGTCCCCAGCACCCCACAGGCGCGGCTTCAGCTGCAGGGACGCCCAGGGCTACTTCAGGGCTACCTGCAGTCCTCGCCTCTACTTGCCTCTGAAGGGGCCAGTCACTCTGGGTCAAAGCTCCCAGGTTCTGCACCTTCCAAGGGTCATCCTTGGGCTACATCTTGCAAACCCCCTCTGGTCCTCTTTTCCCACTGGCCTTTTCAGGTGGCTGTTCCACCCAGTCTTCCCCTGCGGTGCGGCATCCACTCAAGCTGAACTCACCACACCCAGACTGTCAGGCCTCCGTGTATTATCCCCAGGTCTGGACTCTTGGCTCAACTGCACCGCAGGACCCCAGGCCCTTGGCCTTGGCCAATCACAGGCAGTGCCATTTCAACCCCTTCCTTCTCTCTTTGTACCAGGAAGTGACGCTATCACGCATCTGACCGCTCACACTGTAAGCTGGGCCCAAAGCCCCACCCCTTCCCTACCCTCTAACATCTAGTTGCTTCCCGGATTCTATTCATCCTGCCTCCACAGCACCTGTGGAGTGTGCCCCATGGCAAAGATGGCTCATGGCCCCATGTCCACCCTCCCTTATTAATAAAAATAAATAAAAAAGCAAACTCACTGCCATCTAGTTGATTCTGACTCATAGCGACCCCCTTTGGGTTTCCAAGGCGGTAAATCTTTATGGAAGTAGATTGCCCAGTTTTCCTTTTGCAGAGTGGCTGGTGGGTTTGAACCACCAACCTTCTGGTTAGCGGTCAAATGCCTTAGGCAATGTGCCACCAGAGCCTGTGAATTTCAGTCAAGGGCAGGCCTCCTGAATGGACACTTCATTTCCCGAGGGTCTTGCAGAGACATGGGGTAGGTACTGCCTTACACTGAGTGGGTTGTAGGGAGGGTGACGTTCACAGCTTCTGTGCAGGGTCATTACAGGGGGAGGAGCTTGCCCTTCTGATCCCTTCTCCCTCCTTCCGTGCTGGATGTGACAGCAGCGGCAGTGGCAGCCACCGAGGGCCACAGGACGGAAGCTCTGTGCTGCAGACGGCAGAGTCAACGGGACGCCCCTGGGTCCTGCTAGCGCACGCCAGCCCTGGGTGCTCCCACGCCACTGGGACCCTGTGAGTGGCAAACTTCTGATTAAGCCGCTCCCACTGTCATTACAGGAACGTTTCCAGGGAGACAAGGAGCGATTGGGAAGAAAGGCGTGGTGAACCACTTGCGAAACTCGAACAGGACGCGGCGGGCTTGGTGTTTGGGGGCGTCGTCTGGAGGGGTCAGCGCTGGAGGAGCGCCGCATGCCGCGTGAAGCTGAGGTCGCAGAGGGCGACTCTTGCGGATGGTGTGACGTGCGAGCTGGGACGGTGGACTTGCCCCGGGGATTACGAGGGTGAGCGGGACCTGGCATCGTCCGGTCTGGTCATGCTCTGACTGGGAGCCGAGTCCTGAGAGCAGCAGCTCCCCCCCCCCCCCACCCCTGTATCCACACGTCCACCCCTGCACCTCCCTCCCTCCCTAAGCGTCTACCTACCACCACCGTCATCGTCGCAGCAGCAGCTGCGCCAGCACCCCTCCTCCGCCAGTCCGGTCCGTCACCTCGACCTGGACGAGCACAACGCTTGCCAGCTGCTCTGCACCTCCTCCCTGGCGCCTCCACCCTGTTCTACAGGCAGCTCAAACATGCAAATCCGACCGTGTCCATCCGGGGCTGAGAGCGTGAGCCCCCTGCTCCCCAAGCTCCTGTTGGGGCTCTGGGCCCTGGTCTGGCCCTGCAGGGCCCATGCCCTGCTGGCCTGCATGCTGCCACCCCTTGAACCCTCCTGGCCCATGGGAGGTGCTGAGTAGAGGTTTGTTGAATGACTTCCCGAGTGGGCGAGTGAAGGAGCTAAGGAGGTCTCAACTGCAGAAAACGCTCGCATCTCCCGCGACCCTGGATGGAGGGCAGAGCCTGGCCATCAGCACAGGGGTGCTGGGAGGGCTCCTGGGGGGGGGCTGCTTTGCCAGTCCTCTCCTCCTGGACTCGGACCCAGCCCATCTCCTCCCTTCACTTTCTGCTCACGTCACCTCCTCCGAGATGCCTCCCTGGCTGCCCCACCACGTGCCTTCACCCCCTTTCTCTTCCCTCTCCATCCTCATTACAAGCTGCTTTCTGCCACACCCCTCGAAGCAGCTGGCTTCCTGCCCATCGCCCTGGAACCATGGGCTTCCTGGGGAGGGGGTTCCTGGCATGTCGTGGGTCCTTGTTAGTGCACAGATCCAGGGTGTAGGCAGGTCTGGGGACCAGAGATGAGGGCCTCCGGGGGGCCCCAATGACCCCATGCCTTCCTGGCCCTCTGCACCCCTCTATGCTTCTGCCTCCGTGGGGCCCGTCAGCAGCAGGCTGGGTGTGGTGATGACCCCCTGCCTGTGCCCCAGCGCCGATGGGATGTTTCTGCCGTGGGCGTCCAGCTGCAGACGTGCTGGGTGAGGTGTGTGTGGTGGGGGGCCCACATGCCTGCCCGGCACGCCCCGCGGCCTCCTTTCGGCCCTGGAGTCCCCGTGACTGCCCTGTCTGCACGTCACCGCACGGCGGTTTCCACAAACACTGCCAAGCTCCTTGTGGGCAGCTAGGGAAGCCGGGACGATGGGGCCCAAAGGGTTAACAGCCTGGCAACCCTCTCCATCCCCCATCCCCCATCTCAATTTCTTCATTTTTCAAAGGCCGGGCCCTCCTTCCCTCCAAGTCACAGCTGACGTGAAATGTAGGCTTAAACGCAGCTGACATGGAAAACCACAGCCCCCCTCGGAGAGGCTGTGCCGAGGCCCCGCCCCCAATAATTACTCAAGACATTGGCCTGAGCGGCCAGTTAGGTAACAGGGCGCTTGCTCAGAGACTTGTAACTCACAGGCACTTAGGCGTAATCTCCGCAGACAACAAAATCACTTCCAGGGGAGCGCGCAGACCCCGCAGAGAGGGTATGGGACAGGTAGGCCCGGCCAGGAGGCCTGAGAGGGGCTCCTGGCAGCCCTGGAGATACAGCCTGGGGACCCGAGGGGCTGTGGAACTCTGTGGGAAGTAGCTGCCCTGCCTTCCCCGCCCTGACCCCCACCCGGTGTACTGTGCCCTGGAGCCGCCCTGCAGTTCCTGATCAGAGACCCTCCTTCAGACTGAAGTTTCAGACTGAAGTGTGAATGACTGACTGTGTGGAGGGCTGTTCCCCCCCCATAAAAAAGGGATCATTAATTGTTTGTTTACTGTCTGTGGTCCCCCTGGACTTGACTCCCTCCAGGGCAGATCCAAATATCCCCTCCCCACCCTGCTTCCAGGGCCTGTTACCTAGCAGACCTGCGGCAAATAGCCATTGAAAATGACAACATCGAACTCAATGCAGCGGACGGTGTCACTGCACATTCACAGGGTGGGGCCCCTGGCGGCTGGCCAACGGAGGGCTGGGGCCCCGGAATCCAATACAGGAAATTCCCATTTCCCAGGAAGGATGGCGGGGCCGAGGTTCGTCAACCAGTGCGGCAGGGAGCTCTGCGACTGGGCGTGGAGAAGCCTCCCTGGCCTCCGCCTTCCCTGGCCATGAGCCCACGTTGCTGGCTCCTGGCTGCAGAGGCACCCCTGCATGTCCTGGAGTCAGGGGCCTTGCAGCTCCTAGGGGGCTGCAGGAGAGGGATAACCCAGCCTCGTGGTGCCTCAAGGCAGGGCCTCATCTTCTGGACCCTTCTCTCAGAGACCCTGTTTAGGCCTGAGGGCGCCCCTCTCCAGGGTTCATCTGACCCTGGGGAGCTCATGTGTCAGCCCCACTGTTTGCACAGTGGAGCTGGCCTGTGGGTCCCGGGCTGGGATCCTGCTACCAACGTCTAGTCTTCTGCCCCCAAACGCTCACATCCCGCTTCGCTCACCAGGCTACAGATTTTCCCGAGCACCACTGTGTGCCAGCGCAGGGGCCGTGGGAACCAAGGCACGTGGCCGAACCTCGAGCAGCTTGGCACGCACGGGAGACACAGGCCCAGGTGTTCAGTGCTTGGCACACTGGGCTCACGTCGCTGAACCCAAGGGGACATCCCAGCCGGCTTTCTTCCCTCAACAGCACAGCTGCCCCTTCTTGAAGCACTTTCCCTGGGCTTCTGGAATGCCCCTGCTCCCAGCTTTCTCCCCAACACCCACCAGAGGGGGGCAAAGGCACCTGCGTGCCACCCCTCACATGGCCCTGCCGGCTCTCTGTCCTCTCCTGCAGTCTCCACCAGGCACCATACCTCCACATTGACAGCGCTCAAATGCCTATCTTCAGTCCTGAATGCTCACAGCCTCGCCCAAAGGCAGGCACCTCCACAGAGCACCTCAGAGATGCGTCAGGACCAGCACTTTCCTCTGCTCCTGTTCAGGTGAGGATGGCATCCCACCCCCATCATAAAGGCAAACTAGAGCCTGCAGGAGTCTCTCTCAACGACTTCCCCACTCAGCCCATAGCCACCCTCTGCCCAAGCCTGGAGATGTCGCCTCCCAAATATGCCTCACATCTCCTCCCTGCTCCTGCCAGTCCCACCCCCTGGCCCTGGGTGCTATCTCCCTGCCTAGGACCTCTCCTGGGGCTTCCACTCTGATCTCCCATCTGCTCATGCCCACCTGCAGCTGTCCTCATGTTTCAGCCAGAGTGGCTCTCAGGAGAGTTAATTACATGTGTGTGAGTATACACATGTGAGCACATACATGTGTGCATGCACACATATGTATAGGTCCAGTGTGTGTACATTGCATGTGCACGTCTGTGTACATGTGTGGTGTACATGTGTATGTGTGCATGATGTACATATCCATGCATGTGTACACGGCCAGTGCGTGCATGCCTGTATACATGTGCGATGTGCATGTGCACACGTGCATGGACACATACATGTATGTGCTGTGTATGTGCACACACATACCTGTGTACACATGACGTGTATGTGTACATGTGCATGAGCATACATGTGCATGCATGCATATATGTCCAGTGTGTGCATGTCTGTGTACGTGTGGCAAGCATGTGTAAGTGTGCATGGGTGCACATGTGCATGCATGTGTATATCCAGTGTATGTGTATGCACATGTGTAATGTGCGTGTGTGCATGCATGGCATGCATATATGTGGTGTATGTGTCTATGCATGTATAGTGTGCTATCAAAGAGACATAACTTGCTGTGCAGCTTATATTGGGCACCAACCCTCCCTACCCTTGGTTCGCATCCCCAGCCACCAGGCGGACACTTTAAGGATCCTCTTTTGGCAGTCTAGTCACCTCACCAGCCTCAGATAGCACGTGCTTACAATTTACCGATTTCTATATCTTTTGCCTACTCTATCTATGGAAGGTAAGAGTTGAGCTCTATCAAACCATTCTCTACTCACCCTCTGATTTCCCAATGTAGCTTTATCATGATTTAACTAAATTTATAGTTAAATCTGCACCCAATGTTAGGTCCCTGCACAGCTAGGGGCAAACATTATCATGTTTCCTTTCTTGACCGTGTTGTTGGTTCTGTTCTCCACTGTTTTCTAACAATGCCTTCCTTACGTTGATCTCTGGTTCTTCAGATGGCTGGCCCTGTCAGGTTTTGTTGCAAGCCTCACCATTCTTACTTGCTGAGAGCCTCTTCTGGAGCACAAGGTCCACTGTTCCCACTTACATCTTTACCCTTGGTGGATACTTTGGTTGGGTATAGAATTCTAATTCCTTCAAAATTTTGAAGGCCTCTCTCTAAAGTCATTTCTACTTAAGACTGATACATTCAGAGGCCCATGGTTTGGCAAGTCACCTGATGGTTCTTTAGGAAGATTCTACGTGCTCTCTTTACCCCTGCTGATCACATGGCTACTCCAGAGGCCCCTCTTCTGTTCCAGGGTCCTGGTGGGCCCTTCCTTCCTTTCATTAACGTTTCTTCTCCGTAGTTGTCTCTCATATCCTTTCTAGAACTTTTATTAGTTGGATGCTAGATCTCTTTGGATTGAGTCTCCATGCTTCTTGGCTGTTCTCTCCTATTTTCCATCTCTCTGTCTTTATTTTACTTTCTGGGAGATTTACTTCAATCTTTTACTCACTTTTTTAAACTTTAGCAGCATATTTTACATTTCCAAGTACCTTTTCTGTGTTCTCTATTTTTTTTTTTTTTTTTCATAGCGCTCTGTTCTGGCCTGATGGTTACAACATCTTCTTGAATTTCAGAACGAACTTTTAAAAGGCAAGTTTTACTCCTAGCACCCTGTTGCCTGCCATCTTTTGGGCTCCCCTTGGAGTAGAGCCTTCACTCTGACTGCTCTCCTGGTCTGCTCCTGTTAAGTGCTCCACCCCTCTCACCCTGTGCTCAGCCCTCCAAGCCTCCTCCCTCTCAGACCCACAGCCATGCATGTCCTCCCTGACTTGGGGCCTTTGAACATGCTGTTCCCTCTGTCTAGAAGGGTCCCTCCATCTCCCCGCTTAGTCTAGCTAACTGCCACTCCTCCTTCTGTGTTCAGCTGCAGGCATGTCCTTGGGGAGCCTCTGCTAACTTCCCAGATGGGTTGCAGCCCTGTTTTTGCTCCACAGCTCTCTTCACAGCACTTAGCAAGACTCCTTTTTTCAAGTGTACAATTCAGCGATGTCACATATATTCACAGTATTGTGCAGCCATCATCATTATTTCTAAAACCTTTCCATCATCCCAGACAGAAACTCGGTGCCCGTTAAGGCATGAACTTCTGGACCTCCCAAGCACTCTTCCCAGTCCCTGGCCCCACAGGTCTCATCTATGCACACACCCCTTGTAGACAATTCCACATGAGTGGGATCACACAGTGTTTGCCCTCTGTGTCTGCCATTTCACTCAGCACAATGTCTTCAGGGTTCATCCTTGTCACAGCACATATCAGAGCTTCATCTGACACGTGGGATGAAACAGATCACCTTCTTCCCTTTAACCTGCTCAGCCCACAACTCCCAGTCCCCTCACTGTCCCTGGCCTGCCAGACTTGGGCAGGGCTTCTTGTCACCCTTGCCTTGTCACATCACTAGTGTTTTCACCACTTAAGGGAGGGGCTCTAAGGGCCCAAGTGGACTGTGGCAGCAGGGACATGTGTGAACTTCATCTCATTCCCACTGTGAGCTCCCTACCAGTCATCTTGTCCAGCACACTTGGATGCTCAGCAGAGGACTGGTGTTGGGTGGTGCCATTCATTCATGCATTATGGTGGCTGTGCCCTCAGCTGTCCTAGGACCTCAGGTGACAATCACATCTGGATGTCCAGAGCCCCTGCTGAGGCACTTGGTGCCTGGCCTGGTCCTGCAGTGTTCCCAACACACTACTTGTCCTTGCTAGAAAGGAGAAGGTCCAATTGTACTTGTGGCTTGTGACTCTAGCCACCCCTCAATGGGACTCCCCACTCCCAGTGCTCCCTCTCTACCCACAGCCCCATGACCCCATGACCCACACCTGGATTTCCACTGCCTCTGGAGCCAGCATGAGATTTGCTGAGAGCTTCAGTCTCCAGAACCCACCTGGCTCCCTCCCAGTGAGGGACAGGATCCCACCCCATGAGATGACAGGCCCCAAACACTGAGGACCCCAACTCCACCCAATAGCCTCAGCATGAGGAGGAAGACAAGAAGAGTGGAAGTGACTTCAGGTGGGACCTGATGTTCTCAGAGAGCTGGGAAGGAAGACAGAGGGGAAGGAATGATGGGCCAGGAATGAGTGGGAAGTCAAGCAGAGGGCTCACCCAGAGAGAAAAGTGAGGGAAGGTGGAGTCCATTGCTAGAGAAGGAGGATTGCTGAGCCAATAGCTGGATCTGGGAGGACACATCTTCATGTCCGAGGGCTCTTGAGGGCCCAGAGGGAGCCGGATAAAAAGAACAGAACTCTTCAATCCAGGAATCCACATGCTCACAGGCAACGTCAGCCTTGCCTCTCAGAGACTCACATACCACAGTGGGGAAATAGGATACAGAGGAACTGAGGGCTCAGTGAAGAGTCTACTGGCCCTGTACGTATATGGAAAGGTCATAAAAATGACCCCGTGTTAGGCTACCAAGGAAAACTCAGCAAGCTTCCGAAGGTCAATACCTTGAAATCCACCCTGCCAGTCAGAGCATCATCCTATGGATGCCCGTGGTGGGCAGGTTTCAGCAGAGCTTCCAGACTGAGACAGGCCAGGAAGAACAGTCTGGTGATCTGCTTCCAACAATTAGCCAGTGAAAACCTTACGAAGCACAACAGAACGTTGTCTGAAAGCACACTAGAAGATGATCCACCGGGGTACACGGCGGTCACTACCTTGGACTCAAGCAGACAGTGACCATGAAGAGGGTGAAGAACATTTCATTCTGTTGTACACGGGGTCACCAGGAGTTGGAGCTGACTCAACAGCAACCAACAACAACAAATACATTGAAATGGAGTTGGAAATCAGCAACACAAAGATAGCCACGGGCTGATTCATCTGGAAGTTCAAGAAATTCAGGAAATGTACTTCTAAATGACTCATAGGTTACAGGAAAAATAAAACACAAGTTAAATTTAGTTAGAATAGATTCACAATGAGAGTGTTACATATCAAAACTGTAGGATGCTGCCAAAGTGGTACTCAGAGGAATATTAATAGCCATCTCAGGAAATCAGAAAGATTGAGAATAGCTGTACTAAGTTTCCAGTTCAAGGAATTAGAAAAAGAACAGAAACACAAAGAAAACAAAGAAAGGAATTTATAAAGGAGGATATTAGCAGAACAGAGAAATTTTAATGAAAGAGTGTTAACTAATAAAACTGAATGCTAGTGTCTGAAGACTCAAAAAAATAGATAAACTCTAAGTAAATAAGGTAACAAATAAAGAGGTAGGAATGAAAAAGGAATGGTAACTATAGACACAGAGGGAATTGAGTAATTATAAATAATTATGATGTATTTGTGTCAATAAAATTTAAAACATAATACAATGGATACATTTCAAGGAAGAAAAATGACAAAAGTGGCTTACAAAGTGGAAAATCTTAACAAACAACTACAAATCAATAAAGAAATTGAAACGGGTCCCTCACTCCCCTCCAAAAGGCTCCCAGCCCAGGGTTATGATGATTTCCACAATACCCTCAAGTAGCAGGTGACAACCACCCCACACAAAGCCTTCCAGAGCACAGATGAGGACAGAATGCTGCTCAACTCATCTTCTAAGATAAAACTGGGCACCCAAACTGGGCAAGGAAACACAAGATGGTTCTAGGCCCAAAGCAGCTGTGACCACAAATGCCAACACCCTGAAGCATCTGGACCCTGTGTGGACTCCAGCAGCACAGTACAGTCGAGGTCACATGGAGTTTACTCCAGGAACGCAAGGACGGTTTGACGCCAGGCAGCCGGGCAGTGCTCCAGCTCCAGGTACCTGGTGCTTTGCTGCTCGGTTTTACGTGTGTCTCCAACTAGACTTCTACTCTTATCAGTGGACTGATGGTTGGGTCCTGGGATGTGTCTCCCATCCCCAAGTTCCCTTCCTGGCCAGGGGCTCAGCTGGCTCTTCCTGCCTCTACCTGTACTCTGGTTTCCTGTGTCCTCCCAGACCCTTCCCTGTGGCCAGGCTCAGAGCAGACCCTTGGGAGCCTGTGTGGAGAGGGTCTGGTGCTCACTGTTAACCTGACATAGCCAACCAAAACCAAACCAAACCCACTGCCATGGAATCAGATCTGACTCATAGCGACCCCTCCTTGGGTTTCTGAGGCGGTATCACTACAGAAGTAGATTGCCCAACTTTCCTTCTGAGGGTGGCTGGTGGGTTTGAACCGCCAGCCTTCTGGTTAGCAGTCAAATGCCTTAGGCACTATACCACCAGAGCTCCCTCAACATAGCCAGGGAGATTAATTTCTGACCCAATCATGTTTCTAGCACAGACAGGGGTGACCCAGGAGGGATGGAAGAAGTGAAGAGACAGATGTGCAGAGTAAGGGTGGAAGGGATTGGGAGGCAGTCGGGGGAGGAGGTGCGGCTCCCCTTACAGGCCCCCTCTCCAGTCACCGTTGATGGGAACTGGGGACTCCCAGACTTGGAGATTCACGGGCTCAGGTGTTTCTGAGTCATACCAGCTCTGGGGTTTGAGTGAGCTGCTGGGTCTTTCAGGGGCTAGAGAGCCTGAGTTCAGGCTAAAGGAGGGGGATGCTTATGGGACCCCTGCACCGTATCCCAGCTTCAAACTGTGGAGCTGTAGTATCTAGGAACTAAAGTGCTCCCTTGGTCCCCATGGTCGGGTTGCACTGCTCCTTCTGTCCAAACGCCCTTCACACACTGGTCCTTCAGCCCATCCCATCTCATCCAGAAGCCTGTCCGGCCCCGTCTCACCCCTCTTTCCAGCCCCTTGCACCCTGCAGCCCAGGGGACCTGCCACATCTCCTCATCCTATGTCATGTCCCATGGGTCTGTTGGCCAGTATGTCTGACGCCCCCTCAAATTAGGCTTTGTGCCCCACCCCCATAGCATCAGCCCAGATGTGCTCAGGAAAGATGGGCGGGGCCAAGAAGGACAGCACTCCTTTCTACAAGGAGCCAGGAGGACGAGGCTGGGCCTCTCCAAGACAACCAGACTGGGGATGACTGGATGCCCACCACGGGCCTTAGCATGCATGGTCCCCACTGCCTGTGCTCTGCAAGGCTAGCTCCTTCTTGCCAACAGAGTCTTGGTTCCCATGCCACCTCTTCGGTGATGCCCTGTGACACCCCCTCACAGTCCCCATGGGTTGTCTCTCCTAGAGGTCAGCACCATGGACCAGTCGTGCCCATCCTTTTGTTCCCTTGAATATTGTCTGTCCTCCCTGACACACTGAAGAGCCGGGACCTTGGCTGCCCAGTTCACCATGGTGCCTGAAGCCTGGGACTCAGTCTATTGTCCAGGGAGTGAGTGAATGAAGGCCAGGTGAGGACACCCCCAGGTCTTACAGGGCGGAGGCCCCTCCCTGGAGAACACCCGGAGGGTCTTTTCAGTGTGCGGAGAGGCACGCCCCAGGCCAGGCTGGAGCTGGGGGCACAATGAAGGGTTCTGTGGGGCCTCACGCCACCTGCTTCCCCAAGTGGCAAGTGGTCCATTCTCACCCCCTTCCGACTGTGGGGCTTGGGGACAGGTGGGGGCAGCAAAGCCAGACATCTCCTGGCAGTTGTGGGGACATCTGTTGGGGAGGGTGTGGGGTGTCTGCCAGCAGCTGGGTGCAAGCTTGGATAGCAGGGGAAGGCGCTAGGCCATCAGACTGGGCTAGGGGCTCCTGGCAGCTGGTGTGGGACCTGGGCTGACAGGTGGGCAGGGTGGGGGGCTCAGCAGCTGGGCTGGGCAGGGGCAAGTGGAAGTGGGGTAGGCACATTCCAGGGGCTGACTAGCCTCTGAGCTGTGTGTGTGTGTGTGTGGGTACAGGATATCCAGTGGAGGGAGAACAGGGACACTTTCTTGGTCCCTCGGCCAGGGTGTTAGAGTTCATGTGCCTGTGGACGGTAAGAGGGGTCAGAGCTTCAGAGGACAGGGCTGCCATTCTGACACCCCCCACTTGGGCCACTGACCGCTCTTCAGAGTTCAGCGAGGGGAGGGGTACACACGTGTGATGCTAGTGGAGGAAGGGGCCCTGGCCACACCCTTCCTTCTCTGAGCACAGGAGACACTGGCCCCTCCAGGGACAGCGAGGGGACCACGTGTGTTTTGGACACTCTCACTACTTTCCCACCAGGATGAGGAGTTTAGATGTTAACACGCATTCTGCCAGGAAACAAGAAAAACAAGGCTTGTAGATAAGTGAGTTTGGCAACTGCTGGGTTCAACGAAATGAAGTTGAATCTTCCCACAGGCCTTTTCAGTGCCTTTAACGGACAAGTGTGCACCACACCTGAGAAGCATGAGGGACTACACAGAGGTTTTGACAACTTATCTGACCTCAGACTGGAGTCCTCACTGGTGCCCTATGAGCTAGGCACTTCCTCAAGTCTTGCACCCTCCCTCGGCCATGGAGGAAATGGGGTGGGCCCCTTGCCAGGCGGTGGGCACAGAGGGCCCCAGTTAGGACCTGGAGCTTGCCTAGCACCTTCTCAGCGATGCTCGTTCAGGGCCCGAGGAAAGCCTTCCCCTCGGGGCCTTCAGGCTGACCCCCAGAGTGTGAAGGCCTCAGCGGGGCCCACCCTCCCCGCACGCCAGGGTGACAGCCACGGCGGGATCAGTTCCGGGAGGTGGACGTGCTGACGTCGCCCTCATCCTGGGGTGTGGTGGGATTCGAGGTAGTGCTGTTCAAAAGCTGGCTGTGGCCACGGAAAGAGCCGCTGTGGGCTCCGTCCAGCGTAGCTCAAAACATCTGAAGGCAACCACAAAAATGCTGGCATCCGGGCCGCTGCAAAAACATTTCGTGTGGAAGGCGGAGGCGCCGGGGCTGGAGGTGAGGGGTTTGGGCTGTTAACCCTTGGCAGGGCGTGTGTGTGGAGCTGGAGGCAGCATGGAATGGCACATGGCTGGAGCCTGAGCCAGGGTGGGCCAGGCAGGCGGCAGTGTGGCAGAGTGAGGCATGCACAGCATAGCCCAAGGTGGCCAGGAACGCGGCTTGGCTCACTGGCACCTTGGGATGGGCAGGCGCCGCCAGGGCTGCAATGGCCTCCAGCCCACCTCCTCCAGGAAGTCTTCTCAGACTGCCCACAGCTCAGGCAGTTCCCCCTCCTGGGGGCCCTTGGATGCTATTAGACGTGACCACACTGAGAGCCCCTTGCCCACACGCTACCTGGCTCGGCCCGACAAGGGGCTCCTGCTGGGTCACCCCGCTGTGCTGAGGGCCAGATGCTGGTGGGTACCAAGTGGGCAGAAGCCCCTGAAGGAGAGCCGGGCAGAGCAGAGCCTGGAGGTGGGAGTGTGCTGGTACATCCCGGGAGCAAGTGTCCCTTTCCCACTTCATAAAGCATCGTGGCTGCCCTCCGAGTCCAACACTCACCCTGCACCCTGTTCCATGCCCGGCAGCATCCAGCAGGGTGAAGTCGTCTGCTGATGGCCGGCATGTCACGCTCAGCTCATGAGCACGGCAAGGACTGCTCCGGTACACAGCCCAGAGGCATCTTCTGAGAGTGGGTGTCCCTACGGCCCCATGGTCCACTCTCCAAGGGTGATCACCAGACCAGAGAGTGAACACAGTCCCCACACTGATGGCGCTGTGGAAAACCCCTCACCCCCCAGAGCGTTGCCTCCCAGGTGTCAGCACGGCTGGGTATTATTCTGCTCTTGAGTTCTGCTGATGGGACCAGTGCTACGTCTGCTGCCTTTCAGGACTCCCGGTCAGGGACTGAGGCTCACACCCTTTGCATGTTGTCCATCTGTCTGCCTGCATCCTGGGTGGGGCTGGATCAGTGGTATGGCTGCCTATAACTCTCCATCACGGCTGTGAACCCCTGAACTGCAGCCCACGAAGAGCAGGGGGTTTGTGGGGCGTGGGAGTCCAGGCCTTGGGACTCGACACCCTGACTGTCCTCGGGTGCTTGTCCCTTCTAACCTGGGCCCCAGCTGCTCAGGCTCCTCTCCAGGGGCACACACGGTGCCGGGGCCTAACTGCCAGGGAGCTCGTCCTGGCTCAGCTCCTGGCTGCCGCCCCGCCACCCTAACAGGTGTGCGGTGAGTCAGCGGTGCCGAATGTTTCGGCCCTGGCAGCTGTCAGACAGCCCTGGACCCGAGGGGCAGCCGGCAGCTCGGAGCGGGGCCAGCTCCGGCCCAGTGCCTCTGGGCCCTTCAGCGCCCAGCCCTGCCTGAGCAGGTGGGCTAGCGCCTCCCCCCCACTGTCTGCCTGGTTTCCCTGTGCTGGGCTGGGGCCAGGGCAGAGTGACATGCCCTGCTTGGCTGTACCACCAGCCAGATTGTCACGGGTGCCCCATCTTTCTTGGGGCTGGCAGCTGTAAAGGGAAGCCCTGTCCCCACGGCCAAAGGCCCTGAAAGGGGCACTGGATGGGGCTCCGAGCTGATGCCAGGCGTCTGGATTGACAGAAAGGGGGCTCCTGTGGCTTCCTCTGACCCCACAGGACTCCTGCCTGTCTCCTCTGAACCCAGAGATGGCTGTAGAGCCGCCCTGGGCCCAGGGGTTTAGAGAGCTCCCTGCTGTAGGCCTCCCAGAACATGGCAACCCCTTGGGAGGGAGTGTGGCTACAAAAGCTACGATTGGCACCCCAGGCTCCCACGCGGCTTTACGCCAGGGCCCTGGGCAGTCAGTGGCCTTAGTCTACCCAGACTGGTCGCTGCAGGCTTGGGCCCCTCACTGTCCCTGCCCCTCATCGAGTGAAAGGGAGATGGCCAACACTGACCCTGAGGGGCTGCTAAGAACACAGATGCTTCAGCACAGTGCCTGATGGGCAGAGGGGCCAAGGGGAACAGCTGATGTGATGGTACTTCGTCCTGTCTCTGTCCCCTATGACGGCCGAGGCCAGGGAAAGCAGATGGCCAGAGAGCTGGCCTCCCTGGGACACACTTTCCCACATGGTCCCAGGCTAGCCCCGAGGGGTAGGGAGGCCAGGCTGGACGGGAGTATAAGCAGCCAGGCTCCAAGGATACCTTCTCATGAGTGGGGAGGAGTCCAGAAGAGAGATGGCTCAAGGCCCAGGCCCCGCAACACAGACGAGGAGTCTGCCCAGCAGCCAGAGGCAGATAGGGCAGACAGGGCTGGTTTCAGATGGGCAGGGGGTGTGGCCGGCCCTGAGCGCTCGGGGCCCACACACCTGTGACAGACCACTGCCCCTCATCCAAACTTCCTTCCTCTCCTTCTTTCTTCCTTCCACTCACCACCTGTCCATCCATCCACCCAATACCATCCATCATCATCCATCCATCCATCCATTAATCTCTACTTGTCCATCCATCCATCCATCCGCCCACCCCACATCTATCTACCCACCCATCTACTCACTCATATCCCCACCCATTTATCCATATCTCCAATCATCTGCACAGCTCTTATGAATTATGTCCCCTAAAATATGTGTTACAGGGAAAGGAGGAAACACTGCCAAAGTTTAAAAAAAAAAAAGGGGCTATAAATCCTAACTCTATGCTGAGGGTTATAACCCCATTTGGGATTGGGTTGTCTTTGTCATGTCAATTAGGCAGGATCAGTGTATGTGAATCTTGAGTCAATCTCTGTTGAGATATAAAAGAGAGAAAACAAGCCAAGATGGAGGAAGAGAGATGCCAAGGCACATGGAGATCACCAGGAACCAGAGCTGAAGAGACAAGGACCTTTCTCTAGAGATGACAGAGAGAAAGCGTTCCCCTGGAGCCGGCACCCTGAATTTGGACTTGTATCTTCCTAAACTGTGAGAAAATAAATTTCTGTTTGTTAAAGCCATCCCCTTGTGGTATTTCTGTTATATCAGCACTAGAGAACTAAGACCCCATCCTCCCATGACCATTCATCACCCATCTCCCACCCGTTCATCCATATCTCCAACTCATGCATGCATCCATCCAGCCACCCACCTTTTACTCATCATCTCTCTATCCATCTAACTAGTCATCTAAATCTCTACTTGTCCATCCATCCATCCATCCATCTGTCCATCCACCCACCACCACCATCTATCCATCCATATCTCCACTTGTCCATCCATCCATCCATCTGTCCATCTACCCAACACCACCATCTATCCATCCATATCTCCACTTGTCCATCCATCCATCAATCCGTCTGTCCATCCACCCAACACCACCATCTATCCATCCATATCTCTACTTGTCCATCCATCCATCCATCTACTCACCCAACACCACCCATCATCATCCATCCATCCCTCTTGACCCCTACGCCCCATCTCTGTCCATTCACTCGCATTCATTCATACTCCCATCCACTCTGCCCAGGCCTGTGGCCTTCATTCTTTCCATAGCAGTTAGCAGCTGCCTTCTGTGTATCTTGCAGCAATGACAAGAAGATCAAAGGCACTGATGACAAAGCCACTGGCCTATGGAGTGACAGTGACAGTCTGCCACCATCTAAAAATAGACTGGGGTCAAAACGTGGGGCAGCCCTGGGTCTTCTCTCATCCCTTGAATCACCACCTGCCCCGCCCAGTAGGGGACATGCTCTAGGTGGCCGAAAGGTCCCAGGTCACAGGGAGGATCACAGGGACAGGAAGTAGGGGCTCTGGGATTTGGTGACCACTGGTTGCCTCGTGCCCTTGGACATGATGGCCAGGCATTTGGCGCAGTCCGCATGCATGCTCAACTCACTGTCAACGTGTCCACGCACAAAGCCTGCTAAGCTTTGACCAGAGACTGGGGTGTGAGGCTGGGGCCAGTGCAGAGACACACCCTGCCTCAGAGGCGGGCCTCATCTCCTGAGGAGGTTTGGGGGATCCTAAGCCCAGACTTTCAGCTCAGCCCCTCCTTGGCTGCAGGGCCCCTGGAGGGTGGCCAGATCTGAAAAAATACAAGATGGATTATCTTGTAGTCTAAGTATATCCCAAGTGCTGCACAGGACATACTCACACAAGAGAAAAACGATTGTCTATCTGAAATTAAAATTTAGTTGGGCGCCGCATAGCTCGCCTGGCACTCTACTTTGAGGGTCCCCAGTCCCTCTGAGGCTTAGTCCCTGCTCTAGTAACAGGCCCACCCCCACGACCGTACAAGGAAGGTGCTGGAAGTGTGAGCCGCGTGCCTGGCAGGGCTGATGGCGGAGCACTCCCTTCCCCCTCCCCTCTCCTCCTTTCCTTCTCCAGAACCCTCCCTCCCCCCTCCCGGTGATCTGGGACAGGGAGGAGGGCCGCATTCCCGGCCCCACCCGGATGGGGACCAGGGCCCCACTCTTCACTGCCTGCCCGGCCAGGGGCTACAGCAGGAACAGATGGCCACCACCCTATCAGCCGGAGCAGGCCCTGCTTGCTCGTGGGCTGTGGCCTGTCAGAGCTGAGACGCCACACTCAGAGGGGGCCTAGACCCTGATCCCAAAGGCCAGGGCACTGAAGGGCATGTCCCAGGCTGCAGTGAGAGGCTCTCTGCTGTTGCAGCGAGAGGGCTGCTGGGCCTCAACTCAGTGTGGGGGACGCTGGGGTGCTGAAGTCCGGTGCCTTCGCGTGCAGCTCCTTGTCTGATGGTGGGCTGGCTGCACATGGGCGAGGGGCTTTCAGCATGTCCATGCCCTACAGTGTCCAAAGGCCCCCAGGAAGGGGACCCCCTGAACCATGGGTAGTCAGGGAGGGCTTCCTGGAGGAGTGGACTGGAGGCTTGGCAACGTCCACCCCCCGAGGTACCAGTGAGCCACCCTGTGCTGGGGATGCTGCTGCCTTTCCCAGCAGTTCCCTACGACCTTGTGGGGTAGGGTTACAAAAGGCCATTTGCAGATGGGAAGACTGAGGTGTGGGGAGAGGGAAGCGACGTGTGAGTGACAGGGAGATGGATGTGAATCTCAGCCTGTTGATTCCAGTGCCTGGCTCCTCCCCAGGAGGGCAGCTGGCAAAAGGGCTACTTGGCTCCCCGAAGACCAGGGCCCATCCCCATCCCACGAGGTATCTAGGTTTCACGGCCCTCCACTCTCGCAGCAGCCAGAGGAACGTTTACAATGGGTGCCAGCCCACATTCCCCGCACCCTGCTTGAGACCACGTTCCCAGGCCTTCCTGGCAGTGCGGCATGGCCACAGGGCTCAGTCGGGCCCAGTGTCGGTGGGTGTGAATGGTACAACACCTGGGACACTCACTCAAGACACGCTGCAGCCCTCAACCACACTCTCCTTCCCACAGGTTGTACTCGAACAGGTCACAGTGTCCAGAACAGGACAGTACCCACGCCCCATGGAGCAGCAGACGTGAGGGACTCGGGTCACCACATGTGGGGACCATGCCCCTGCAGCCACCACAGCTGAGAAGAAGTCACTACCTGCCTTAGGCGGGCCATGGTGTACTGGGGCCTTTTGTTACAGCAGCTTCTGTGTGTCCTCACTAACACTTCCAGTCTCCACCCAGGGTGGGCCACAGATGTGGGTACACACTCTGGTGTACACACCCTGTCCTGCACCAGCCACAGCCACGCTAGCCCTCCTGCTTTCTCCTCTGAGGCCACTCTTCCCCAGGCAGAACCCCCAGGATTTGGGCTAAGTGACCCCTCTCACTGGCTCCAGGGTGAGCCCTCGACTCCTGTGTGGATGGTGGGAACATTCCACCTCCTGACCATCTGGACATGACTGGAGAGTGGGCATGAGGCCAAGGTCAGCCCCTCAGAGTCAGTGTGGGACTTTTTCTGGGGCTGGTGGGAAGGGGACAGTTGCGGCCTGCAGGATCGGAGTCTGGGGCTGTCCAGTTATTTCCCACCTCATGGAGACAGACAGGCTGGTGCTGCTGTGGCCCTGGCCTCTGCATCGAGCTACACCTGAAGCCCCATTAACATTTACTTTCGGGTATGTGAGTTGACAGATTTCTTTCTTCCCTTGAGCATGTCTCAGGAGATTTTCTTCCCCTTGAGATGGGCAGTATGTGCCAGGAGAAGACTTCTGGGAGCATCAGACAAAGCTGGGGACTGGGGCAGGGTAGAGGCACGGGTGCCTGGCCAGGTCTCGGAAGCAGCAGGCTCAGTCAGCACTCGGATGGATCAAGCTCCCTCAGTTTATCTACTGGCATCCCCCTAATCATTCTCAAGCATGCCCTGAGCCCAGCGAGTGCCGCCCACACACAGCTCTTAAGCAAACATTTGCAAAACTTGCAACATAAAAGAGAAAGGACAGGCTAACCAGGCAGAAACAGTGACCCGCATAAGAAACACAAGATCCAGGGAGTGAGCAGATCTTAAGATGTAAGGATGCAGCTGGACTCTGCAGAAAGATTGAAGTAGTCATTAGACCCACAAAATGAGGGCACATGCCATGAAAAATGTCAAAGAAAGTGCTAGGCAAAGATACAATCAGGGTCGTAAATCCCACAGAACTCTGAACAGATAAAGCCAAGTGTATACTCCCAAAAAATAGGAAAGAGGAAAATTAACAGATACAGCTTTTTAAACAAGGGTGGCCACACTCTGACTGGGAGCAGTGGTGGTACGGCAGTAGAATCATTGCCTTCCCCATAGGAGAGCTGGGTTTGAGTTCTGGCTGACACGCTTCATGTACAGCCTCCGCCCATCTGTCAGTGGAGATGTGTGTTGCTCGGATATGGAACAGGTTTCAGTGGAGCTTCCAGACTAACAGGGACCAGGGAGAAAGGCCTGGTGGTCAACCTGGAACAATCAGCCAGTGAGACCCCGTGGATCATAAAGTTCAATCCACAAAAGATCTTGGGGCTGGGGCAGGACCTGGTGGCATTTCCTTCTCCTGTGTGCGGTGTTCCCACGAGTTGGGGGGTTGATTTGACAGCAGCCAACAGCAACAACTATGAGATTAAAATTAATTTCACAAACAGATAATGGAGGGGACAACGTGAAGGAGACTGCCAGAAATAACAAAGAGAATTTCCTAGAGTTTAAGGACTCAACTCTGCTAAGGGCCCATCAAGTTCCCAGTACCATCAATGAGCAAACTTACCCATGAAAGAGACCTCACTGGGAAATTCAGAACCACGAGTCTAGAATGCAGATGTTGAAGGCTTATAGAAATTAAGAGAGAGAGAGGAAGAGAAAGGCACAAGAACAAAGCAGCCATCAGACTTCTTACTAGCAAGGCTGGGGGGAACACGGGACAAGGGCTCCATAATTCTGAAGAATATTTCCAGCTTGAAATTCTATACCCAGTTAAACTATCAACTGGAGGTGATGACTGAAAAAAGACATTTTCATCCCTGTGAGAACTCAGAGGGTTTACCTTCCACATACTCTTTACTAGGGAATACTTGAGATTTTCCCCAAAACAAAGGAAACAAACAAGAAAGAAGATGACATAATGAACAATGGTGGGCAGGAGGCTGTGGGAGTTCACATTGTGCAGGAGGGAAGGCTGCAGGGAAAACACGGCCAGGACAAGAGGGGAGCTGGAAGATGTGACACTGGTTTGGAAGACCATTGAGGAAAGGAGGGCCATGATGAAGTGGGCAAGAATCCCATCCATTAGGGGATAAACCAAAACAGAGCTGAGGGCCAGCAACCATGGTGAACGGACAATGGTGACTCATTATAATATGGACCTAAGACTCACTGAGGTGGAAGGCAGGTCCCAACAGCATGCAAACACCACAAAGCTTGGCTGGCTCAGCAGCAACAAGGATCATAACACCAGCAGGAACGGGGAGGCAGGGAGGAGAGTGGGAAGGACCACAGCATCTTTCAACATCACCAAAGGCTGAAAGGACCCCAAAGCCCACCATGATGCCAGTTTCCCACGTTTCTGTGATTTTCCCACTTAATCTGACAGTGATGTCCAGAAACGATTTCTCTTTTGGTGAAGATACATTTATCTGATTTCAGCAATTTCTTCCATTTTAGTTTGGGTTCTTTTTCTTGGTTAAAAAATGAACGATTCAAAAGTGGCACATATAGTCTGATTCCATATTTATGATAGTCTATGGTGGCTTGTCTATTCACTTGTCTGTTCATTCATCCATCCAACCATCCATGTGTCCATCTGTTCCTCCCTCTCTCCATCATCCACCCAGCTACACATCTACAGGTCCACCTGTCTATCTATCCATCCACCTGTCCATCTACACATCTATCTGTTTATCCATCCACTCATCTGCCCATCTACCTGCTTATCTACCCACCCACCCACCTACCCACCCATCCATCCATCCATCCATCTGTCCATCTATCTACTCACCCACCCGCCCACCAACCCATCCATCCGCTCACCCACCTACACCCCATACCCCCACCCATCTACCCCCATCCATCCAGCCAGCCAGCCACCCATCCACCCATCCACCCTTCCATCCATCCATCTTTCCACCCATCCATCCACCTGTCCATCCATCTATCTGTCCATAAGTCCATCTATCTACTCACCCACCAACATACCCACACACCCGCCCCTCCACCCCTCCATATATCCATCCATCATCCATCTATCCACCCACCCATCTGCCCATCCATCCACCCACCCACCCATCCACCTACCATCTGTCTGTCTGTCCGTCTATCTACCCACCCACCCATCCATCCATCCTTCCACCTATCCACTCATCTGTCCATCAATCTATCCACCCACTTACCCACCCATCCACCCACCCATCCATCTGTCCGTCCGTCCGTCCACCCTTCCATCCATCCACCCATCCTTCCACCTACCCATCTGTCTGTCCATCTGTCCATCCATCTGTCCACCCACCCACCCATCCATACTTCCACCTATCCACCCATGTGTCCATCCATCTATCCACCCACTCATCCCTCATCCACCCACCCACCTACCCATCTGTCAGTCCATCCACCCATCCATCCATCCTTCCACCTATCCACCCATCTGTCTATCCATCACCTATCCACTCACTCACCCACACCCTGCCCATCCCCCCACCCCACCCATTCACGCACCCACCCATCCTTCACCCTGTGCACATACACAGAGCAACATCCAGAACACTGCCCCCCACCCTGTGACGGCTACTTCAGGGACAACACTGACCATCTCTGAGGAGAGGGAGGGTTGTCATTGCAGTTTTACTTTCCATTTTGGACCTCACTGTATTGTTTGAATTCTCTGACATTCAGACAGAATCAGCACATCCATCCAGCTGGCTAAACACATCTACTCTAAGAACGAACGTGGTGAGCGGCAGAGAAACCACGGGCTCCCTCTTGGCCTCCCTCGGGACAGCGCAGCACGGGAGCCTATTAATATCCTCTGGGACTGCTATTTCGGGTGCCCCTCCCACGGAGGTCTTCCCTGCCCGCCCTCCCCAGGTCCCCGCCTCCCTCTCACAGTAACCACCACGGTCTGTAACTACACAGTGTGTTTCTGACCAGTGGCAGCTCTGTGATGCTGGGAGTACTGTCCTGCCTGGCAGTATTCCTAGCACCCGCCTATCCACCACCTGGCACTCAGTGAGGCTTGAATGGGTGCTGTGAGTGGAGGGGCAGCCCGCCCACGACTGCTCACCCCGGTGGCCCCGGTGACCGTTGCACCAGGTCCCTTGGCGCATAAGAAGATGGAGGCACGTGGGCCAGCACGTGGCAGCTGGCAGGGAGGGTGAATCCCCCCCCCAAGGGGCCGCTACCTCTCCACATGCGGGGTGCTGGGCTGGGCTCCCACACAAGGCTCCCATGACCCTGGCTGCAGGCTCAGGTAGGTAGCACTGCCTCTTTTAGGGACATGGACACTGGGGCTCAGAGAGGCTGCCCGGGGTGCTGAGGTCACACGGTAGGGGAGGGGCGGGGTCTGCGCTCACATCTCTGCCAGGAGAGATGACAGGTGGTTTTTGCGGGTGGTAGGTGGGGGTCCCGAGGCTACAGGGAGCCCCCGGGAGGGGCGAGGGCAGCCGTGGGAGGAGGAGGGAGTTGGTTGTGAAGGCCAGGAGGACAGCCAGAAAGGCTCCTGGGACTGGGGGGTGACAAGGGGCTCAGAGACAAGCGAGGCCCCATGGGTGGGGGCAGTGGGTGGTGGGGACTGTCAGCTGCAGACAGTGCCCAGGAGCAGGGGGCAGCCCACACCAGCTGACCAGCACTGTGGTCGAGCCCCAAGACCTGGCCTTCCCTGGCTACGGACCCCTGGGGACTGGCCAAGTGCTCCCCCTCCACCAGGGTCAGCTTGGTGTGGCAGCATCTGTGCCTGTCCCCCACCACCCTGGCTGGCATGGCTCAGGGGCTGCCTGGTCCCCTGTGCTGAGTGACCTGAGGCAGGAGGTGTCACTACTGCCCCCCACTGCCAGGCCACTGCCCCTTTGGGCTCTGGCTGGCTGAGACTTACACGGGGATGGACAGACAGATGGCCAGACCACTGGGGGAAGGGTGTCAAGAGATGCCAAGGGTGAGGAGTCACCATCTCTCGTTCATCTCCCCACCTCTGGCCAGGAGCTCCTGGAGGGTAAGGACTAGGCCCTCCCGCTGCTGCTGGTGCCAGGAGGAGGGCTGGGTGGACAGCACACGGCAGGCTTCGAGGGAGAGGGAGCAGATAGGGAGATGCTGGGAGGTGGGTGTGGGAGAGGAAGTGAGGCAGGCAGGGATGGGAGGAGACTCCAGGGCGCGCCCCAGTGGGTACGATGCTACCCGCTGCCCAGGACTGGGCCACGGGGAGGCCGGCCAGGCAGCGGCCAAGTGCCGAGGCCTGCGGGGCATGTTCCAAGAAGAGGTTTACGAGAGAAACGAAAGCATATTTTTGGGGGCAGGACTGTTGATGCAGTTAGCTCATGACATTGCCTTGGCCCCCGGCCCAGAGCAGGCGGCAGGGAGGCCCCCGTGCGGCACTGGCCTGCCCACTGTCCCCTGGGCGCTATCTGGTCTCTGACGTCAAAGGGGACTTTGCATCAGTGCATTGAAACAAGGCCCCGAGCTCAGGTGGACCCCCCGGGCAGCTGGCCCCGAGGAAGGCCAGGCCCCAGCGTGGAGCTGCTGGCTTATCAACCCGACAAGCTGTTCTGCTCAAATCTCATTATAATCCTGAACCTGCACGCTCCCTGGAGAGTGAGGAGCAGACTTCCAAATGGGCTCAGGCCGCATTTACCTCATTTCACAATGGGGAAGAGGGGCCCTTGCAAGAGCCAGACTCCGATGGGCCTCCCCTAGTGTTACAGTGGAGCCGGGCCACAAGTGGTGGGCTGGGCATGGGCTGGGTCCCAGGAGGTGCTGAGTCTGCAGGGAGGGGCTGGCTGGGCTAGGTCCCCTTGCCAGGCCACTTAGACACTGTCCATCCCGTTGCTGGCCTCTGCCTGCCTATCACTGAATGGTGCAGGGGTGGGGGTCTTGAGATGCTTGATCTGGCTCCCAGGGCAGAGGAGGGTGTGGGGGGGGGCAGGTGGGGCACAAATGGGTGGCACCAAGGTGCAGGTGCAGGTGGGGTAGGGAGGGACAGAGCCAGTCCAAGGTCAGGAGGTGCAGATGGTCCAAGGTCCCAGGCGGGCCAAATAAGCCCATGGAGGTCCAGGTACCCGGCCACTTGGGGGAGGGAGCAGGTGGCCCCAATGTCATTGCTCAGTGTGCATGGTCCCTGTTGCATGCAGTGGTCTGGCACGGCCACAGACACTTGGAAAGACCAGAGACTTGTTCAAACCAAGCCAGAGTGGTCAGGCCCCTCAGGACGACAGCCTCTCTGCTCCCACCACAGTGATAGTCCTTCTCTGGCCACAGAGGTCGCCACTACTGCTTGTGGGCATTTGGGAAAATACAAAAAAGATATCTGCCTACAATCCCATCGTCCAGAGACCTGTCTCACTGACGTTTCTATGTGCTTTTGTGCTTTCTGCCCTGTGATATTTTATACACACACCTCCCTGCTAAACTGGGACCCTGCCAGCCGCTTCTCTGCACGTAGCCCCGAACCCTGGCCTCTTCTGTGCTCCCCGTGCGCTGCCTCACCAGGTCCAACCAACCCACACACGCTGGACGTTTGTTTACACCTTCTCACCGTGTCAACAGTGCTAGCATCAACTTGTTTCTGGTCAAACTTGGCCCTAACTCGATTTCTTCAGCCCACTTTCCTTTCCTGGACGCTGAGTGGTCATGCTTTCAGCAGCAGAGCATGGGGTGCCCACATCACCCCACCTTTGCTGCACGGAATGGCAACCTTTACGTCTTTGCCAGTCTCCCATCTCTTCCTGGAAGCTTCTGAAACAGGGATCGGCAAGCCCCTTCTGTAAGGGCTCAGATCCCAATACATGGCTTCAGGGACAGCCCCAGGCAACATGTTGAGGACTGCAGAGTGGCCTTGTTCCGATAAAACTTTATTTAAACATGCAGGCAGTGGGCCAGAGAAGGGCCACCAGCGGTCACTGGTTGACTCAGCCTCCAAGGACTCCTGGCATGAGGTGCGTTCCTTAATTACTGCAAGGCAGAGACTGCTTTCTAGATCTTATTTAGAAAGTACACGAGGTCACAACACTAGAGCAAGTTTCTGTGTTTTTGAAACAGGTTTTGTTCTTAGAAATTTTTAAAATCTGCACCACTGGATACTTAAAGCCAGAAACTGTAAATACAATTTTGAAATGGACCCCGTCCAGGCTCTACTTGGCTCAGGTGAGGTTTCAGAACGTCGTTTTTCTCCATAGTACGAATGTGTTCACACCAGCATTCACAGTTGTGCACAAGAACAGGTGACCCAGTGAACGGTGGTCCTCTCAATACACTAAGCCTATTTATTTAAATACATACATTCGTGTCATTGAATAATTTACACAACACCCAAGGTTCGTCCTCGATTGGCCCTTTAATGCCCACAACCGAAGTCAAATCCAAACCCACCACACGGGTAAACAAGCAAAGAGGCCCCGCGGCAGAACTCGGGTTTGGTTACTAACGAGCAGATGGGAGGCAGGTATTCGAGGTGTTCTTTCCGGATCTTCGGTGGCCTCCTGCTTAGAAGCCTCTTTCCAGTTCTCGACCCAGAGTCCTTACACCCGAAATACGTCTCTCTCCATCACTGGCTGCGGCTTTCTCCCCAGTGTGTCATCCGTGAGCAGTCTGGAGTGGGCAGGGACCCCTCTCCGTGACCTTAGCCTCCAGGGGCCTGGGACCCACCCCTGACTCTTTGAGAGACAAAAACCCTTGTTTCCAGCTCTGGCCCAGTTGGGGGCCAGCTTGTGGGACCTGCTAAGGCCAGTCTGTGGGCAGGAACTCACAGGCCAAGGACGACGGTCAGGCACCAGTGTTTTTTTCTAAATCTTTTTTGAGGAGTATTGCATGTAACAGACAAGTCACCAATAGCCCTCAGTGGACACTGGGACGAGTCACCACTGCCTGCCCCTAGGACCACCAGTCTGCCTTTGTCTCCGCACATCTGTTAGTGGCACTTCTTGTCAGTAGACCACACAGCACGTGTCCTTGCGTGACTGGCTCACTCACATGTGTCCCAGGTTCATCCATGTTGTAGCAGGTATCAGACCTTCACTCGTCTTTATGGCTGAGCAGTCGGCACTCCGGGGGATGGGTGGACCATGCTGAGCACATCCATCCCTCTGTGGGTGGGCACCTGGGTGGTTCCCACCTGTCGGAGCTGTGAACTGTCTGGACGTGGGTCTCTTCAGGGCTGAACAGGATTCCATTGCATGGGTGGACCACACTGGGTGCAGTCATCAACCTGTTGATGGACACCTGGGCGGTTTCCACCTGTTGGCTGCAGTGAACAGTGGTGGCCAGGTGTCTGTCTGAGTCCTCACCTTCACTTCTTCTGGAGCTCTGGTGGCGCAGTGGTTAAAGCACCCAGGTGCTAATCTAAAGTTCGGCAGTTTGAACCCAGCAGCCACTCCGTGGGAGAAAGATGTGGTCTGCTGTGAAGATGACAGCCTTGGAGACCCTGTGGGGCAATTCCACTCTGTCCTCTAGGGGCGCTGGGGGTCAGAGTCGAGTGTTAGAGAAACGCCCATGCTGCTGCCCACAGTGGCTGCGCCATCTCCCTTCCTCCTTTAGTTTCCACAATGTTGAATGGTTTCATTTTTATGTCTAGGGTCTTATTGCCCGTGGTGTTAATTCTGTCGTAGCCTGGAAGTGACATGCTAGCTGGCTTGCCTTTTCGCCCTGAGCAGCTCATGTGCTTGTCTGTCCGTCACCTTTGGCGGGATCTGGCTCATGTCACCTCTCCATCTCCACCGGTCCCGGGTGGAGCCACGTGGCAGGGGCAAATCCTTCCTGCCACCTCCTGGCTGCGGCTGCATGGTTTCGGGCAGGCACTCGGTCTCCTCAAACGTAAAATGGGAACGACAGCTGTTCCAGGACGGTGGCTGTGCTGCGGCACGTGCTGCGGCCGGGGGTGCTACGGTGAGGACAGGGAGTGGCCGCCGCTGTGGCTGGGACTTCAGAGTCAGGTACAGCAACCCCGCGTGGGAGTGAGTTTTCCCGGAATAGCACAGCTGTGCTCGCGGGTGCCCTTCTCTGAGCGCCCCGAGGACGGCGCAGGACCAGGCAGGGATCCCTCCCCTGGCGTGTGGGGCTGCTAGGAGTCGCCTCGACCTGCCAGCACCAAGCACCACCACCGACATGAGTGCTCACACCATCTCGTCAAGTGAGACGGTGCTGCCGATACTTGGATCAGCGGCCGCGGTAACCCGTAAAACGAACCCGGGCTGAGACATGCCCTGCTCCACCTGTTGGGCTCCCTCTGCCCTTGACCTCTGACACCGCCCCCTGCTGCAAGGCTGGGGGGACCAGGGTCTGGGCAGGGAGCGGAGGCTGGAGCAGGGGACCCTAGGCAGCCCCGCCCCAGGCTGACCTTGGGGCTGTGGAGTTGGTGGTCTGAATTAGTAGAGGGCTGGAGTAGGGGGCCCCATGTGCATAGAACCAACCCAGATCTGCAGGCCAGCGGGGTGCCGGGTGGGAGCTGGAGGCCGGGCTGGGCTGGGAGAGGAGCAGAGGGGCTGAGAGGATGGAGAGACAGTGGGCTGGGCCTCCTAGGACGAGTCTGACGGCTCCAGGATGGGACAGTGGGGGTGCCCCTACCAGCTTCGGTTCCCCACCAAGGAGGTGGGCACCCCAAGGGCTTCTGGGCATGGGGGCTATTGAGCCCGCCCACCTGGTGTGGAGATGTCATTCATAAGACCCCTGCTCCCCTCCCCAAGTCCACCTTCAAGGTGGCCACCCCACCCTGCCCTACCCCCTCTGCTCATGCACACCTGCTGCCTGTCCAGGTGACTTTAGGGGCTGAGCATGGCCTCAGGAGCCCATGCCTCTATGACCTCGCCCAGGACAGATGCGGGGTGGGTGCTGAGAAAGGCTGAGTGAGCCCCCCTTCCTGCACCCAGACCCCCTGATACTCCATTTACATGCTCAGAAGCCCTCATGCCCCTCACAGAGCTGGACACCCTGACACCCACTTATACAGCTGGATATGCTGACACCCCCTTATATGGCCAGACCCCGATACCCCCTTTACATGCTCAGAAACCCTCATGTCCCTTACAGAGCTAGACGCCCTGACGCCCACTTATACAGCTGGACACGCTGACACCCCCTTGTATGGCTAGACACACTGACATCCCACTTATACGACCAGACACCCTGACACCCCCTTACACAACTGGAGGCCCTAATACCCCCCATACAGCCAGATACCTCTTTATACAGCCAGGCACCCTAACAGCCCCATACACACCCAGATGCCCTGACACCCACTTACACAGCCAGACACCTTGACACCCTTACACAGCTGGATGCCCTCATACCTCTTACACAGCCAGACACCCTGACACTTCCTCTCACAGCTGGAGGCCCTGACACCCCTTTACACAGCTGGGCGCCCTGACACCCCCTCTCACAGCCGGGTGCCCTGACACCCCCTCTCATAGCTCACAAGAAGATGTCTTGTCTCCTGTGCTGGGAGCTGAGGGCAGGCTTGTCGGGTGCAGGCTGGTCTGGGTGGGCCACGACGAAGGGTCCCCAGGCTGACAGCATGGCGGGTGGGGCTGGGCTCACATACGAGTCCCCTTGGTGTCACAAGCAGTGCTAGGGGCTGTGGGCCCTGCAGGGGGACTGAGCTCGTCACCTCTTCTTGCCCAGAACCTTCCAGATAAGTCCCAGGCTGCCTGGGGTCATCACCCCTGAGGCCTGAGTGGATGAAGGACAGTGTTCTGGTTCCCTAGTGCCATTCTGACAAGAATATACCACAAATGGGATGCCTTAACAAACAGGAGTTTATTCTCTCACAGTTTGGAGGCTTTAAGTCCAAGTTCAAAATGCCAGGCTCTAGGGACTGGGCAAAAGCCCCTCAACCTTGGGCTGCAGCTCTGCCTCTTACTTCCGGCCCATGAAGCTAGAGGCATCTCTTTACTCAAGCAGCTAGTGGCTGCTGAGACTGATAAGCCCAAGGTCAACAAATAAAATGCACAGTCCCGATGTTACCAAACCACATGCCAGGCCATTAACTCAAGTCCATTGTAAGTCCCAAGGTCGGCAGAGCACGGCAGGCTGCTGAGCAACAACACGGCTACATGCAGGGTCCAAGCGTGCCATAGGCCAGAGACCATTCCCAAGACTTCTTCTTATGTACAGGAAGCAGACCACGTCCCTAAGGCAGCTACTCAGCTGCTTGTGGTAGATCCCACCATGGAGCTGACTGCCAGTCTCATCATGGGGAGTACTACACCCAGCTGCCCAGCCCCTCAGCCAGGCCCAGCCAGGTTGACACGCGAACTGAACCACCACAGATGGGTCCCGGCTGCCTCCCCTCCCCAGTGCCCCATCCTCGCCTCTTCCCCCACAGGCTCCCACTCTCAGCACCCACAACTTCCAACATGGCCAGGACACTCAGACATCTTGGGTTGGCGGGGTATAGGCCTCTGCTCTGCCTTGGGGTCTGTCCCTATTTCTCGGGGACCCTGTGCCACCAGGCCACCATCCCCAAACAGTTGAGTACACAGACATAATGCGTGGGAACCAAGCAGAGGTCCTGAGCCCCCAGGAGGCGCAGTGGGGAGAAAGCCCACCCCAGTGCCAGGGCCGCAGCTCCATGGAGTACAGTGCACAGAACCCAAAGCAACGGTTCCTTTTAGGGCCACTCCCACCTGCCACGCGACCCTGCAGATGGCCACGGACACCAATGGGGCCTGGCAGGCTGCACCAGCGCCCCAGTCCTGCTGGCCAGCAGAACGTGGGTCACAGAGACGGGGGGCCAAGTCAACCCACCTACCACCGCCCTTCCCAGCAGACCTGTGCAGGCTAGGGGCCCCTGAAGCAGGCAAGGCCTCGTGGGTCTCGGGTCCCTGGCCACAGGGCTGCCCCTTCGCCACCTGTGCCCCTTCAGCTAATGGCAGGGTACCCCTCAACTGCCAAGTGAGCATGTCCTCACTGGACCCCTGCTCCTGCCAGGTCAGTGCCTCTCCTCACCCCCTAGTTCCTCATCTTTAAATGAGGTCACCCAGATGGTCACCAGGCTTGATGAGGTGTGGAGAGCAGACCTTCTGTGGCCACGCCCCTCTGCCCAGCCGAGGAGCCCTGTGGGCAGCCTGCCAAGGGGTTGGCCGACCTCTGCTTGGTCACCTTCTGGAAACTCATTCCCGGCTATTAAGTAATTCTTAATGCTCCCAACTCTGGCCCAGAAGTTCCACTCTTGGAAAATAAAATGCAGGATGGAGGGAAATGTGCAGCAGGGTGCTTTCTACAGCGGGGGGCGCAGGGTGAGGACTCCAGGCCACTCCCACTCCCACTCCCACACACGCTCTCCCACAGACTCACACACATTCTCCCACGCACATCCACACCCCTCTGCACACTGTGCTTTCAAACACACTCACCCACACGGATCCATAACCCTCACACACATCACACTCATACATCCTATACACATGTGCACTTGCACATACTCACTGACATGTAGTCACAACCCTCACACACACTAGACACACACACACACGACACACATCCACTCACACGGATTCATGAGCCTCACACACACCACCCACCCACATCCACAGACACACACAAACACTTCATCCCAAAGAATATTGGTCACGACCATGAGTGTGACCCCTGCCTACAACAGACTGCCACCCAGACTGAGCCTCGCTGTCTGTGCCCTGGCCCCCACCCGCGCCCTGCACGCACTTCTCTCAGCTCAAGTCCAGGCCCTCCCTCCCGGGCCGGGACCCCTGCCGGCGACTGTGGGAGCTGCTTCCCTCCACGGGTCTCGGGAGGCTCCACCTGTCGGGACACCGTGGCTGCAGCGGGTGCCGGCCAGCGCAGCCCGTCAGGCCCCAGTCCTGTTCAGGAAGCCCCTTCCCTCCTCCGTGCTGCCCGCCCTGCTCCTGCCTCTCCTGCCTCTTGCCTTGATAACCCACTCAAACCAGCCCCGCATCAGACAGACCCCGCCCGGCCCGGCTCTGAGCCACTGACGAGAGGATTCAAACAAAGCGGCCAATTTATAAACCGTTTTCTTTCCGTGATTAGGTTACGTTTTTCCCGATAGCTGCTTAATTTTCTTGTCAAAAATACACAGTTTTCCCATTTGTCTCACTGTGAGAGTAATTAATCCCCAGACTGAAAGTTCGAACTCAATCCGATATCTACAAGGATCATGAACCAGTTCAAGCTATTGTTGACATGGAACCTGGACCCATCCTGTTTGCAATTATATTAATAAGGAGACAGCCCCCCCCCCAATAAGTTTGCCGAATCTGTCTAAACATGCTGCTGCAGTGTCAACCCCCGACTGTTAGTGAGGCAACCCTCCCTGGTGGGGGCCTGGGTTGTAGCTGGGCACCCCAGTACCCCAAGGAAGGACAGAGCACCCCGAGGGAGGATGGGGCACCCGGCACCCTGAGAAAGGAGTTTGGGGAAGACCTGGGGTGGAGGAAGATGGTGTCAGTGCTGGACCGTCAGCCCGAGGACAGAGTCCACGCCCAGGTGGTCGGGCGAGTGGGGCCTACAGGTAGGACGGACAGAGACCTTCTCCAGGACCCTCCTTACGCTGAGACGTAGGGACACCGGTTGGGACAATGGGGAGACAGGGCACAGGTGCTCCAAGCCCACTCTGTTTGTTCCGGACCCTGCGCACCTGCTCTGCCAGTCTGCACTGTGGGGTTTGGAGGCTGCAGACCCTCTCCCTGTAGTAGAGGCACCAAGGGAGAAAAGATGGGGACAGAGGCCCGTGACCCAAAGCACCAGTGTTCTGGGCTGCCATGGGCAAGCGTGCAGGTGGGTTCTGCTTGTGTGAGGGGCTGTGTGGTCACTGAGGCTGGCACCCAGAGGGAGGCATCGCCTACGACCCTCTCCCTAGGCGTCTCTGGGCAAGGGCAAGGCCCTGGGCAGAGGAGGAAGAAGCAGGGCTCTGGGCGCCGTGACTTGCTGCCCAGAGACCGGCTTTGTGGAGGCCAGGGGAGCAGCTGCTGAGGGACGAGCAGAGAGGGCGGCGTGGCAGGGACAGGGTGCCTGACAGCAGGGCCGGCCGTGCGGGGAGGCCATGATCATCTCGCAGGTGAGGCGTCCCCTGAGCAGGGGTGTGGCGTGGTCAGACGTAGGGGTAAGTCCCTCCAGTCACCGGGTGTGGCTAAGGGGGTGGGGGTCAATGGGCAGCCACAGAGCAGGTGGCAAGGGCAGGTGGCAAGGGCAGGGCCAGCAGTGGACACTCAGGGGGTTCAGGAGCCCAGAAGGTGAAGGCTGCCTGCTGGGCCCTTCTCAGGCGACAGCTGGCATCAGATCCCACCAGCCCCCTAGGCGCAAACTCTGGCCAGGAAAGCACTGCCCCCCATCCACTCCGCGGGGGACTCAGGAGGAGGAGACCCACTCACGGCTGGTAGGACGCGGTGGCCTGCAGGCATGTTACTGTGCGTCCAGCCATCTGGCCATCATTGGGAGGTGAGGCTGGGCTGTCCCTCGCTCCTCATAGGCCTGCCCTGGCCACTGCAGCCACACCCTGTGAACCTCATTGTGAGACAGCCCAGGCGAGATGTGGACAACGCCCCTCTGTGGCCCTGGGGGCTGCCTGATACTGTGTGACCCCTCCCACATCGTCAAACCTTCCCTGGTCCCATACTGCCTTCTGGCCTTCGATGGGCAGGCCCAGGACAGACTCCTTCCTTGACAAGGGGGTGAAGGCACTTTTACTGCCCTGAGAGGTAGCCTTTCAAGTGGTGGCCTCTCTGCCCGCGTCTCATCACTGAATGGTGGGTGGCCTTTCTGCTTGCGTCTTGTCACCCAAGTGGCAGCCTCTCCTGTTCATGTCTTGTCACCTGCTGAACGTGTCAGACAAGGGCCAGGCAGGGTGCTTGTGGCCCAGGCCTCCTGGGGGACCCGCTGTCTTTCCCACGCCCTGTGCTCGGTGCGCCCTCTGGCTCGGCGAGGGGTCACTGGCCCGAAGGTCCCCTGTAGCCATGCTTGCCCGCCCTCTAACGTGCCCCAGCACACTGGGGGCCTGCTGACAATGTGACCTGGGTCCTGCCCTGCTCTGCTCCCAACGCCCCGACTCCCCCGAGGCGCCCTCCAGGCCTTCCGCCGGCTCAGTCCCGCCCAGCACCCAGACTCCTGCTCCTCCCTGGCTCGGCCTCTCCACTCGCCTTTGGGTGCTCAGACAGGCCCAGTCCCGCTCGCTGCCAGACACCACATGACCTGCCCCCTCACCCACCCCCGTCTTCGCTGGCAGTCCCAGAACAGCCCGTCTCCTTTCAGAGGGCCAGATCCCACCTGGGGGGAGCCAGGTTCAAGACCCCATCACTGAATGCCAAGCTGGGCCACTCTGCCTTCCTGAGAGCACTGGAGACCACGCCAAGGGGCGTGTTCTGGGTGCTGGACCCATGGGCACTCCCCACACCCTGCTCACCTGGGCCTCACACTGGCCCCATTTCACGGATGACGACCGGGAGGTCAGAGTGGCTCCCAGTTTGAGAAGGAACAGCCTTCCCAGCCAGCCCTCCCTCGTCCTGCAGCCTCTCTTCAAAGTCGGGGAGGGGTCCAAAGCTCCCTGCTCAGGGCCTGGCCGGCCCTGGGGCGGGGGTGGTGGGCCTGCGCGTGGAAGAGGGGCGGGGCGCCAGGCATGAATGGGAGAGAGGGTGAGGCGGGAAGCTGCGAGGAGGAACAGGGCGGGAGGCAGTGTGCTGCCAACCCAAACAGCCCAGCGCACCTCAGCACCATGCTTAATCCACAAAAATTTCCATCTGCCTCTCCGCGCACCGGAACCCGGGCAGCGCGGGGCCGTTCCCTCGGCAAAATAAACACAGCCCGGCAGCAATGCAGATTCCGGGGCGGTGGCAGCTGTGGCAGCCATCTTGTGGGCACCCACACCCGGGGTCCTGGAGGCCCCGCAGGGCACTCCCGTTGCCTTGTAGTGGGGCTTCCCAGCCGAGGACCTGCTTACATCCACCTGCCATCAGCCCTGGCTGGGCAGGGCCTGCGCTTCACCGGCGGGCCGGCCCACCTCGCTGCCACCCGGTCCCGGGCCCTAGGGGAGAGGGGCTGTCTGTGTTCCTCCATCTCCTCATGCTACCCCTCCCCGAATTTAGAGAGAGGCTGTAGGGTGAGGGAGTGCTGGCTGGGGAGGCTCGCTCCTTCTCAAACTAGGAGCCGCCCTGACCTCCAGATGGTCACCTGTGGAGTGGGGGCCGGTGTGCACACCAGGAAGGGGGCGAGGTGGCCCTAGAATGAGCTTTCTCGGTCTGTAATTCCAGGAGCCGGGGGGCCTGGGCTGCTGGCCCCTTTCCGGCCAGTCCCCTCTGGAAAGAGAGGATGGCTCTGCCTTGGGGTGGGACATCTATTTTTGGTGGTGACCACACCACTGCTTAATATGCAGGGCTGGCCAAGGGCAGGCTGCGCCCGACCCGCAGGGTGACAAGTTTAAAAGGGGCCCATTTTGACCAAAATACATGTTTTCTGAGGTCTGCCCAGGCGGCCAGGCAGCGCCCGGGTCCTGAGGCGGCTCCCGGGTCCTGAGGCGGCTTCCGAGGCTGGTGACATGTCACCGGGGGTATTGATTGGCTTGTGGCCGCTGAGGGCCCACGCCGCACGCCCAGACACACATGCCTCTGTCTGCCACCGGCCGGCTGTCCCCAGCGAAGCAGCCACACCCACAGCAGTTGACATGGACTTGAGCTAAATTTAAAAAAAAATGTAAATTTCCTCTCTGGCTAATATTTGAGGCCTATAAATAGAGTCATTGAGGAGAGAGCTGAGGGGGCGGGCTGGGCCAGCTGGGAGTGGGACACTCGGGCAGGGCAGCTCATGGCGCGGAGGGGAAGGAGGGAGATGCGGGGGGCTGCCGTGCAGGTGGGGAAACCAAGGCCCGATTCAGGCGACCTGCAGGGCCGGGCGGGGTGCAGAGGCAGAGCCTGGGTCCCTGTCCCTGACGGCCACACGCCATGAGGCTCGCTCCCTTGGAGATCCACGAGCAGCTGCTCAGCCTCTCGTGGGCACCAGAATGCACCATGCCCCACAACCCAGGGGCCTTTCCGTGTCAGGCTCCTGAGGTGGCGTGGCTCCACCCCAAGGCCCTCCCAACAACAAGGTCACCCTCCACTGATGGACAAGGGGCCAGAGTGCAGGGGCAACAGCCCCCACCTTGTAGCCTGTGAGCAGAGAGGGCGACTGCACCCCTAAACCCACTGCCGGCTCCCAATGCAAGGGGGGCCCGGTTTAACTCTCCAGAAGTGGGAGGAGTGAGAAGGCCCTGAGCCAGGCCGCCCAGACCCGGATCTGTCCTCAACGCAGGAGGTGGGGTGGGGATGGCGCTCTGGAGGGCAGTAATTTGGGGTGGACGCAGGGGGCCAGGTCAGATCCGATGGCCTGGGACACCCACCCCCACTTTCCCTCCAAATTCACACAGCCAAACCAGACTCTTTTTCCAGACAGCCAGACAGAGGGGAATGCTGAGGGGCGGAGGGCCGGGGGACCATGCCCGGGCCCCCAGTGAGGGGGTGTTTGGAGGGCACTTCCCATCCCCTGAGCCTCATCCTTCCAGGCCCCCAAGAGACCAGCCGAGTCACGGGGCCCAACCTCCAGAGACAGGGGCTTATGATGGGGAGAGGGGTGGAGGCAGTGCAGCTGGGGCGTCTTGACGTAGACCCTCGGGGGCCCTCCCTGGGACTGCAGCAGGCCCGAGACAGCTGTCAGGAGCCACCACTCATTCTCAGGCCTCGATGCCGCCCTCACACGAGGACCCTGTCTGCTGGCCAAGCAGGGAGGGGCTGGGGGCCACAGGAGGGTCAGGGAGGGCTAGGTGCTCGCCTCCTGCCTGCACCTGGAGACAGAGGCTGGAGGGGGGGGGGGGGGGCGGGTGGCAGCACCCAGACAGCAGACCGGGAGGTCCTGTTTTGCCCTCTCCATGACCCCAGCCTAGACTCTAGGCAAGACCCCAGATGCCCCAGGGGCCTGCAACCTCACTCTGACAGGATGGGATGGAAAGGCCCCCTGTCAAGCCCCTCATTTTAACGTCTGGGAAGCCAAGTCCCTTTCGGACCTAGTGCCCGTCACTTAGGCCAAGCACTGTGCCCCAGACAGTATGGGGACAAGGGCTCAGAGGCCTCAGGCAGTGGGGTACACCCTCGGCTATGCCCAGCCCCACGTCATCCCCGCTGCCAGTGCCCCAGGGGCCAGGCTCTCCAGGGCAGTCAGAAGGCCGGACGCCCTCCCTGCCTCAGAGACCTCTGTGGGGAAGTGGGGGCAGCAGGCAAAGGCCTGGTTGAGTGCCAGGCCCCACCCCTCTGGGGCTTCTTTCCTGGGTTCCCCAGGACTCTGACAGGAGCTCGGTGCTCAGAGCCAAGTCCTCTACCCTGTGTGCAAGGGTCCCCCGTGGCGGGTGCCGGGCACAGGTGGTGGGCTTGGGGCGGGGTGCTGAGGGGCTTCACCTCCTCCTGGAGGCAGCACAGTGGGGAGGGGCTAGCGTGCTGTCTCTGAGGTACCTTCTCTGGCCACACCCACGTCCATCGACCAACGTCAACCGGTCGCCACAGAGTTGATTCGGACCCTGGTGGCCCCACGTGCCTCAGAGCAGCGCTGAGCTCCACAGGTTCAGGATGCTGGGACCTCTAGGAGAGCGGCAGCCCTTCCTTCCAAGGCACCTCTGGGGGGACTCTGACCACCAACCCTCCGGTCAGGAGCCGAGCTCGTCCCCCATCCGCGCCACCCAGGGACTCCACAGAACAGCTCCGGGGCAGAGAGAAGTACCTCATACCATGCATTCCAACTATCAGTGAGCCCCAACTCAGACAAAGGCAAGAAGAACCAGCCCTCCCGCCTCGAATCCAGCGCCCGGCACTGGAGGTGAGGCAGCGGAGTTCCCCGGGACACGGCTCACCTCACGCCCCTGCTCCCGACCTCTATCCTATCTTCTTCAGAACAGGCGCCCGTTTCCCGGCCACCCCACGGTACCCCTCCAGGGTGACTCTTGTCCACAATGCACCACATCTCATCGCTGGGCTGCTCTTGGTTTACCCAGGGCTCCTGTCGCTCCAGCTTCTTGCCAGTTACCAGCCTGAGTGCCACACATGTCCTCCTACGTCTGATCACCTTCCCACTGCATCTTTCCTTCCCGAGAACGTCAGGTGGATTGAACGGTATGTGTCTTTTCGATTTAACAGATGTTTCCAGATTCCCTTCCCCAGGCTGTTGCCATGGTGACTCACGTTCCCGCCCCATCTCTAAGAATGCCCGTTGCTCCACAGCCACGCCAGCACTGCGTAGTATCATTTTCTTACAGTTTTGTTTTTGTGTGCATTTCCCTGGCCATGGTGAGCATCTTCCCAAACGTGACTGTTGGTCAAAGCTGGGCCAGCACTAGAAACGTACCTCTCGGGCCAGTCTCTTGGTGCGCTCTCTGGGGGGCTGCCCTGCCAGCAGGTACGGAAGGACAAGGAGTCGGGGTGTGTGCGTGTGCGCGCTGGGGCCTCAGCACTGGGCTGGGCATGCAAGGACCCAGTGGAATGGTGAGCATGGTTCTGGAGCCCCGAGGAGGCCGCAGGCTGCAAAGGGCTCTGGCCCCAGGCCCTCCTTCTGCAGCGGCAGCAACCCTGCCCCTGGGCTCCGAGAAGTCCCTCGCATGCTTGCTGGGCCAACGGGGATCCCCGGTGGCCACGCCTCCCCTGCCCAGGGATGGGGGGAGGGGCTGAGCGCCAAGCGGGCTTTCATTATGGGTTTATCTTTGAAACCCTAGACAAAACAGGGTTTGTGTGGTTTGACGGAAGAGCCGGCACCTCAGGACCTCACCATCCGCTAAGACGGCTCCTCAGGAAAGAAAAAATATGCCAACCTTAAAATAACCGGTTCCCAGAATAGCAACTAATGAGGGCTTCTCAAGGGAGCCTTTGATGGGACGGCAGCCCCACGCCTGTGCCTGTTTGCGGCCACGTCACTCAGGACCACCTCACCAGCAAGAATAGGGAAGAGAGGAAACCAGGGGCGTGGGGCGAGGTGGCCAGCGGGCTGTCTGTGCCCCTCTCAGGCTGCCCGCACCGGGGGCTGGGGCACCATGGAGTCCCATGTGCCCAGAGCTCGGCAGGTCACAGCCTTTTGACACTAACACTGCTTCCTGCAAGCCTCGTGAGAGCTCCAAAAGGCAGCAGAGGAGGGAAACTGAGGCAGAGTTGCTTACAGAGAACCAGATCCAGGGCTGGTGGTCCTCAGGGACCAGGGAGAGGTGGGGGTCATGAGCTCAAGACTCAAGGACGTGTCCCCTGCTGGCAAAGGGCAGCAGGAAGGCTGTCGGGACCACAAGATGCCGCCCCTCCATCTGCCCTGTGTCCTGCACAGAGCACTGCACTCTGCCTGGGCCAGATGCTTACTGGGGGCAATGTCCACTCTGCCCACAAGGATGTAGACACAACCATCTCGAGCTGCCCCGTCCGCTAGCCCAGCAGCCAGCTACATGGCTACTGAGCACCTGAAATATGGCTCATGAGAAGAAGGAGTTAACTTCTAATACAATTTGATTTTGATTGATTAATTTCAATTTTAACACTGATCCCTGATATAGTGACTGGAATGACGTAGCTGTGTGAATGGACTTTTTAACAGTAAATATCATGAAACACAGATCAAGTATTTCTGATACAAGGCTGGCGTCTGCCATGATAGGTGCTGAGTGCACACATGTGCCAACATTTGAAGACTCGGTACAACCAACGAATGCCATTGGCTTCAATCCACTTTTTACGTTATAGGTTGAAATGATAATGTTTTGGACTTACTAAAAGTAACGTCGCCTGCCTTATTTTTTCAACAGGGCTCCTGGAAAACATGAAGGGTGTTCATGGCTCTTCCTCTATTGGATGTCATTGGCCCCGGGCAGGGGTTGGCCGACTTTTTCTATAAAGGGCCAGACAGCATATATTTTAGGCTTGGTGAATCTCACATAAAGGAATCCTGGAGGCATAATGCTCAAGCACTCAGCTGCTAACTAAAAGGTTGGCAGTTCAAACCCACCAGCCGCTCCTCAGGAAAAAGATGAGGCCGTCTGCTTCCATCAAAACTGACAGCCTTGGAGACCCTGTGGGCAGTTCTACTCTGTCCTCTAGGGGCGCTGTGAGTTGGAATGGACTCCAGGCAGTGGGTTTGGTTTGGACCACATATGGGTTTCTGCTGCATCTTCTCTTATGCCATTTTTGTGCAAAAACCCCCCAGATTTGAAACATGGACTGTAGTTTGCCGGCCCGACTTAGAAGGGTTCTTTCCTCTTTTGGGGTTGCAGTGTAGTAAATTACTTTGTGTGGCTTTTCTACCCATACGTCTTTGTAAACTCCAAAGTGGGATTTTCTATGAGCAAGTGAGGAGCTCCTGATTGCTGAAGGTGTCCACCTGGAATATTTCTGTTGGGAGAGGCACAAAACAATGTTGTGGGAGGTGCCCACTCTCTCTCAGGTGCTTACAGTTCTGATGCTATAATTGGCTAGTTTGACCACCCTGCTGGGCTCAAAAGGAGGCCTCCTGGAAGCAGAACTCTCTCTCTGACTGCTGGTTGAGGAAGACGTGCTGCTGAAAGAGACAC
>NW_006921831.1:2582052-2620846 GCF_000298275.1 Orycteropus afer afer
CGAACCCAGGAGAGAGGTGGTGGGTACTTTGGGAGGAACGGTTGGTGAAAGGGCTGGAGGGAGGCAGCATGTTTGGCTTTGCAGTAATAGGCCTTGGGTTACTGCTGTCTTCCTCTTGTGAGATTAGAGGAGGTCAGAACATGTGGCCTCCTTGCCGTTTTTGCAGGGGTATAGGCTGTGACCTAGTGTATGACCCCTGGGTATGGCCCCTGACCTAGTGGAGCTCTATCACAAGGTGCCACCCATTCTTCACTTGTAATCAGTGACCCAGGGGCCAGTGGGGGCCAGGGATGTTACTACTGCCCAGTGGCTTGCAGTTTCACAGGGAGATGCAGCATGGCAGGGCCCTGGACCCATTCAGGGAGCCAGGGACATGGCAGCCACGAGACTCGAGATGCTCAGAGAAATCCCATCTCCACACATTCTGATTTAACTCTCCCTTAAGTAAGAAATTGTCTGACCATGCTCCATAGAGCTTCGCTTTCCCCAGTCCTCCAGGCGATGGGTGACGAGCAGACGAAACTCAGACCTGCCTCAGGAGCGGAGTCCCACAGCAGACCCCTACCAATGCTGGGGCCCCCGAAAGTTATACCTTCAGTGTCAGGATCCATGGAAATAATCCATCCTGGAGTCACCATTGGGCCTGTCTAGAACCTTGCCTGACTGCTAAAAGGAAGGGAACAATGTCTGCCCTGAAAGTCATGGCCACAAGCTGGCCCCCGCTCGGCTTGCAAGGCCAAATTCACGCCACTTGGGTGGTCTGGAACACCTGGAGATGAGGACCTACAGTCGGGCAGAGGCTGGGGCTGCTCCCACGTCTGACAGGGGAGGGGGCAATGTGGCTCCTCCCTTCAGGACCTAAACTTCACACCGGGCCTCACCAATTCCCACTGATCAATTTTAAGAAATGCAAGCTCACAGCAAATCGATAAATCCCAAACCTCAAGGGAAATGAAACAAAATGAATGGGCAGCAGCTAACCAAAATCAAACAGGGAAACAGATTAACTAAGACTTCAAACCCTGAAATTGGCAGAAACTATGGAACAGCCATACTCCATATGCCTGAGGCAACTTGAAAAAGACTGGACTGTTTAAGCAAAAAGGCAGACCCTATAAATATGAACGACATCCATGAGCGAGAACCAAACAGAGTTTCTGTCAATGAAAAGTGCAAGAACTGAAAGTTAAAATCCAATGGGCAGGGTGAATAGCAGATTAGACATGGTTGGAAAAACAGTGAGCTGGAAGGTGGATCAGAACTTACCCAGAACATGACAGAGACAAAGTGATTGGCTGAGGGGCAGGGAGGGCGTTACCCTGTGTCCAACATGAATCCAGGATGAGGCGACAGGGTGGAAGCAAAATCTCAAGAGAAAATGGTTGAGAATAATCCGGAACTGACGCAAGGTACCAACCACAGGCTAAGAAAACCCACTGAAGCCACAGTGGGACAGAGAGGAAATTCCTATTAACACATCCTGGCAAAAACGCAGAACACCAGAGGGAGAGACAAGACCTTCAGAGCCGCCAGAGAGAAAAAACAGGGGCTTCCCAAGGAACCAGAGTTTGCCCTTCTCAAGGGCAACCACAGAAACCCAGAGCGGGGTGCAAACACTGTCAGCATGTTACGAGAAAAGACTTTGGTTAGCATGTCGATTTTATGCCCAGTGGAAAGAATGGCAGTAAAACAGTCCTTTTCAAGAAAGTAAAATCAGAGAGAATTTGATACCAGCATATTCTCATGGAGGGCGGGTGTAATGAGTACGTCAGTTTCAGTCAGAAAAAAAGTGACCACCAACAGAAGGTCTGAGATAAATGAAAAATGATGTCAAAAGAAGAAGACAGAGGAGAGCTTTAGGCAAGTTCATGGTCTAAAATCATGAACTGTTCAGTTAAGAATAAACACGAGTAACACACGACCACCAAGAATACACGTCAGGAGAGAGTAGTCAAAGTTAAACTCCACCAAAGCCATAGCTAAAGATACCAATGATTTCTGAGATATATATAGATAGATAGATAGATAGATAGATAGATAGATAGATAGGGGAGGAGGGAGAGAGAGGGAGAGAGAGAGATTTAAACATTTTCTAGGGTAACTGCTAGATGTCCTTGGGTAGCACAAACAGTTAAGGTTTGACTACTGGTTGAAAGGTTGGCGGTTTAAACCCGACCAGAGGTGCCTTGGAAGACGGCCCTAATGACTGGCCTCCAAAAGGTGACAGCTTTGGGAACTCTATGGAGTAGTTTTACTTTGCACACATGGGGTCACCATGAGTCAGCATGGACTTGATGACAACTAACAACAACAGGGAAACCTCTACAAGAATAACAATAAAATATTTAACTTCCGAGTCACCAAGAGCAAAACAGAGTGGGCAATAATAATCAATCCAACCAGAGGCAAGAGAAGAAGAAAAAGAAACATTAAAATAGTGCAAAGGCAAAGCACAAAACATGTTGCCAGAAATCAATCCAGACATCTGAGAAATGACAGGAAATTATTATTAACATTCCAGCTATACAGTATTCATAAAAGACACACAGATCCAGAATCAAACAGGAAAGGATTACAAAAGAAATACCTGATGTCAAAGTCACAACAAAGACAACACAAGAAAACAACAGACTAATCCTGTTCGTGAACACAGATGCAAACATTCTTCACAAAAATATTAGCAGACTGATTTCAGGACATATAAAATGAATTACACAACACAGCCAAGAGTGATTTAACCAGAAATGCACAGTTGGTTTGACACTTGAAAATCAACAAATGTATTACACCATATAAATGGAACAAAGGATAAAAACCACATGATCATCTCAACAGATGCAGAAAAAGCTTCTGAGAAAATGCAATATCCATTCATGATTAAGAACTTTCAGATTAACAGGACTAGAAAGAAGGGTACCTCCTCAAGCTGCTAACTGTGTCTGAGTAAAGTTTATACCTAACGCCACACTGAACAGGGAATGGATGAACGTTCTCCCAGAGGGTCCTCTCCCCCCTCGTATGCAACTCTCCACTGAGGTTAAAGCCAGTGAAGCCGGGCAGATAAAGAAATCAAACGCATCGAGATTGGAAAGGAGGAAGACACTGTCTTTATTTGCATAGGATGTGGGCCTATGTATAGAAGATACCAGAGAACCAGCAAGGACAGCAACAAGAGCTGCTGAAAATCATAAGCGAGGTCAGCGAGGTCCACATGGGAAACCACCAAAACCAAACCCACTGCTGTCGAGTCGATCCCAACTCACGGTGACCCCCTTGGGTTTCTGAGGTGGTACATCTTTATCATCTTTATGGAAGTAGATAGCCCATCTTCCTTCCGAGGAGTGGCTGGTGGGTTTGAACCAACAGCCTTCTGGTTAGCAGTCAAGTGCCTTAGGCACTGTGCCACCAGAGCTCCTTCTCTATATACTAGTAACAAACAATTCAAAATGAAATAAAAATTCACTAACAACAGCACCAACGACAGTCAAACATTGAGGAATGAACGAGGGAAGGGCAAGATCTGTGCCCTGAAAACCGCAAAATGTGGTTGAAAGAGGTCAAAGAGATCAGCTGGACCGCGTCCATGGGAAGACGCAGCCCTGGTGAGAGACCGGCTTTCCTCAGACGGATCTGAAGGTGCTGCATGGTCCCCACCGACATAACGGCCGCCTTCTTTCTTTCTTCCTTTCTTGTGGAGAAACTGACAAGCTGGTCCTGACATCTACATGAAAATGTGTAGGATTTCGAATAGGCAAAACATTTGGAAAAGGAGAACAAAATGGAAAAGCTTCCACTAGCAGATTTAAAAACTTACTAATTGGCTATAGTAATTAAGAGAGTAGAGCATGGGTGTGAAGACAGGCACACAGGTCAGAAAGCCGGGGCTGAGGGGCCAGAAAGGGACCCACATTTATGGTCAACTGATTTCCAGCAAGGGTACCACAACAACTCAGTGAGGAAGAGGGTGGGTTTTCAACCAACGGCCAAGGCAATCAGACACCCACAGCCAAAAAGGGAACTTGGGCTTTGCCGCAGACCACACCCCATATCAACTCAAAATGGACCACAGACCTCCATGTGAGAGTGAAATCTATACAATTTCTAGGCAGAAAAATAGGAGAGAATATTCAGAATCCTAGGACTGGCAATATCTAAAACATGAGCCATAAAAGGGGAATAAAAAAACAACAGAGAGACAAATTAGACTCAATTAAAATGAAAAACTGTGTGTTTCCAAAGATATGATTTTAGGAAAATGAAGAGACCAGCCACAGAATGGGAGTACACATTTGCACGTCATATGTCTGATAAAGGACTTGTATCCAGAATATATAAAGAACTCTTGCAAGTCAATGACAGAGCAAACACCCTAATCAGAAAAGGGTGAGGGAGCTGCACAAACATATCCCCAAAGGCAACTTGCAAGCAGCTCAGAAACACACGAAAAGACCCACGACGCCATCCGCTGTTAGGGACTCGGAGCTAAACCCCACAGAGGTACCATCCACACTCACTGCAAAGGCTGAAATCGAGGCCGACTGTACCAAGCACCTGCGGGGACGTGGACCAAGCAGAACCTTTATGTGCTACTGGTGGGAAAGTCGAATGGCTCAGACCCTTGGGAAACGGTTTAAAGTCTGCTAGAATGTAAACTAAAATCTGCCGTCTGACCCATCCATTCCACGCCTAGGAATCTATCCAAGGATAAGGAAAACATATGTTCACACAAGCCTCGTACATGACAGTTCACACACAGCAGCAGCATTTGTAACAGCCAACAAGTACAGACGGTCCCAACGTCCATCAACAGGTGAGGAAAGGGACACAACACGTGCATTTGGCCGACGGAACACCGTGCCCCGTCAGAGGCCAGAGCTGCCGGTACGTGGCTCAGCACGGGTGAGCCTCAAGAACGCTACATTAAGACGAACAAACAACAAAAGCCCACGTGCTGATAACTGCCTCCATGTGAAATGTCCAGACAAGGCAAATTTACGGACAGAAGCTGATTCCCGTACTGCAGGGCTGAGGCGGGGCGGCAAGGCAACAAGCGTTGAGGGCAGTCTTGGCAACGGTGGGAAGATTTTAACATTGGATTTTGGTGACAGTTGCAGCACAACTCTAGAAATTTACTAAAATTTGTTGCACATTGATATTGTGTAAATTTTATGGTTATGTACATTATACCTCAATAATGCTTTTAAAAAGATGTATAAAGAAAATTAAGCTTGTATAGCATTGATAAGATATACTCCTTGAGATAAAGAGGGCAGTCCGTATGATAAATATTTGTTTTGACAATGAATATATAAAAATTCTAATATTACACACACTTAATCATAAGACCTAAATAAAGCGAGCCCAAATGGATGAAATACGAGGAAGACTAGACACATTCTCTAATACTTGGAATTGTGAGCACAGTTCTGAGAATTGACAGGTCAAGCAGGTAAAACCATTTCAATGATGATACAGAAGAACTGAACAAAATAATTAACAAGCTTGATCTTCTGGACATAACGCTAGCACTCTACTAACAACTTGAGAATACACATTGTCTTAAAGTCATTGCACCACATATGATGCCCCAAAACAAATCTCGAATGTGATACAGAGCACGTTCTCTGACAACAGAGCAGCAATGCTAGGAAGTCCTATGATAAGTCAAACAGTAATGACAATCCCACTGTGACAAATAAGAGGTCACAGGAGATATCAGGAAGAGTATGTTGTTGTTGTTGTGTGCCGCGAGTTGGACCTGACTCATGGCGACCCCTCCTTGGGTTTCCAAGGTGGTATCACCAGGGAAGTACATTGCCCAACCTTCCTTCCGAGGAGTGGCTGGTGGGTTTGAACCACCAGCCTTCTGGTTAGCAGTCAAGTGCCTTAGGCAGTATGCTACCAGAGCTCCTAGAGGAATATATACAAGAATAAAAGTTAAAATTAAATGCTACATATCAAAACTTAGGAGATTCCGTCAGAGTGGTATTTAGAGTTAAATGCAGACCTTAGAAAACAAGAAAGACTGAAAATTAAAAATTATCCAACACAAAAAGTTACAGAAGAAACGATGTATTAAGGCCAAGAAAATAAAAGGAAGACAATAAATGGAATAAAATGAAACCTACAATACTGAGGATCAAAAATATCAAAAGTTGGTTGAAAATATTAACAAAATTGGCAACAATCTGGCAAATTTGACCAGTGGGAAAAAATGAAGACAAAAAGAAATAAAATTGGGAATAAAAGGGGGACTAACTGTAGATGCTTACAGACCCTAAAATGACAATAAACGCCAGTACACTGGAAAATGAAAGTGAAATGTACAAATTCCCAGAAAATAAAAAACAAAACTGACATAAGAAGAAATAGAAAACCTCAATAGTTGTATAGCCACAAAAGCCATTGAATCAGTGGTTAAAGATCTTCCCACAGAGAAAACACCAGGACTAGACAGCTGTATCTTCAAGTTCCACCAGTCGAGGAAAAAAAAAAAAATTATAATTTTACAGAAAATATTCCAGAATAAAGAACAAAGAGGGAATATTCTCAGCTCTTTCTACGAGGTCCACATAAAACTGACATCGACTCCTGACAAGGCCCATACAAGGAAGGGGGATTATGCATGTACCTCATAAGGAATGCTGGTGACCCAGTGGTTAAAGCACTTGGCTGCTAACCAAAAGGTCAGCAGTTCAAACCCCCTAGCCACTCCGTGGGAGAAAGGTGAGGCAGTCTGCTTCTGTGAAGACTGACACACTTGGAGACCCTCTGGGGCAGTTCCACTCTGTCCCATAGGGTTGCTGAGAATCAGAATCGACCTGAAGTATCACCAAATGGATGCCAGCAGTGCTTACAGAAATAACAGACAACATGGACAACTGGTGGGTGAGGGGAGAGGCTGGAGCCAGGGAGGCCACAGCAGGACATGACAGACACGAACTCAGTGGGGAGTGGATCTGTGAGGCACAGGGAGCTGTGTGGGGATGGCTCTGAGGGGCGAGGAAGGGAACTGTCTGGGATGACAATACTCAAGGGTCCAGCTTGGAGGCCTGGGTAGCAGCCATCTGAGGAGGCCCAGGCTGGTCAGCCAACCTCACCGCGACCTGGGGGAGGACGCCCGCTGCAGAGACAAGCCAGGCACCGTTCTCCCAGGCCAAAGCCAGGCCCACCTCCACCAATAAGCCTTCCTGGCCACGAGGGCTCATGGACCTGCCTGCTCGCCCCCTCCTTAGCCAGGGCCACACCTGGCCTCTCTTCAGCTAGACCTCCTGTGTCGTGAAACACCACCTTGTTTGCTGGCTCTCTACCTCACATCCCCTGCCTGCCCGTGGCCTCCTTGAGAACCGGCCCTGACCTAACTAGCTGGGAGACCCTAGGAAACCGCTCAACCTCCCAGTTTCCCTACATGGGAAAGGACAGGAGGCCGGCTCAGAGGTTTTTCAGCTCACGGGAGTTCAACCCTCTCACTTCCAAGTGAGGGGAGGCTGGCCGGCGCACATCTGAGGGGCAAGGAAACTAGTGGGTGTCTGGGCGAGCAGGCCCTGTTGGGGGCGGTGCAGGGCTGGTCGGAGTCAGCTGGCGTTGCCGCTGCAGGGGTGGGGGTCTGGGGGGCCGCTGGGTTTCCTGTTCCCAGCTTCCTGTGGTCAGCAGGATTGCGATTGAGTTGTTTATGGTCCCAGTGGCTGCAGTGATAACCACAATGACATGGGGCCCGGGATGTGCCACTGTGCCCTCTGGGCCTGGTGCGGCCCTTTCCCAGGGTTTGTCCCCAAGAGAGGCGTCGGCCAGCAGCAGGGAGGCTGGCACTGAGCCCTTCTGCATCTGAACTCATCCCAGGAGCCCAATCCCGTCAAGCCCTGTGGAACGGCTGAGGGTGGGTGGGGCCAGGACCCAGGCAGGTGACCACCTCAGGGTCCAGTCAGCTCCTTGGAATTGGGACAAGGAGACTTCCTGGGTCCAGTTGGCACAAGTCTGCACCCACACAGCCCCGGAGCTGGAGCTCGGGTTGGGGCTCAGAGTCTCCCCTGTCTACCCATCCTTGTCCTACCAGCATGGACCCCGGAAAGCACCCCCTGTATTGCTCAGCTCTGACAAGCTCTGTGGCCCCAAGGCCAGTGCCAGCCGTTCCCCCAGCCCACTGGCCAGAGTGAACCCAAGGCTGTGTCCTCCTCCAATTTCAGCAGGCTGCCCGGGGCTGCATGGCAAGCCTGGGGGAGACTCTGCTCCACTGTTAACCCCAAAGGACACCAGCTTTGATTTGGGCTTACAGGGTGACCTGTCCCTTACGGCAGTGGGCAGAGCTGCAGCCAGGCTGAGGACAGGGCAGGGAACGGTAAGCGAAAGCTAGGCCCGGCACAGCTCATCCGGAAGTGGCGGGGGTGAGGCCACCCAGAGGGTGTGTGGAGGGGCACGGTAAAAGGCTTGAGTGGCCTGGGAAAGCCTGCCAGGTCACCGGCCCCTGGAGGCGGCCTTTCAGCAGTGCCTTTGTCAGGGTGTTCACGGGACCGGGTGGGGAGAGCAAGCCGAGGACTAGGGTGTGGTCCCGGCTCTATGTCCACTCCCTTTGATGTTGGAACGCCTGGCCCCGCCATCTGCACCCGGTACCCAGCCCCTGGGCCTCTCTCTCGGAGTGTGGGAACCCTGAGTCACCATGCCCTGATCAAGAAGAGGGAAACCCCGTCCCGAGCCTGCAGTGCCGAGCCCGCGGCCCTGTGTGCGCTCCCGGGTCTCACATCCATCTGGCAGGCAGGGACGGTCCCCAGGGAAGGCGTGCCTGTCCTCGGGCATGGCGCCAGCCCTGTGCCGACAGACAGAGTGAGGCCAGGCCCTGAGGTGGGTTCATACAGCTCCAGCCGGCGGGCCGGAGTAAGGGCCAGCAGGCACTTGGACACAGGCCCCTTCCCTATTGCCCTTGGGTCTTGGTCTCGCAGCCCCACAGCTGCCCCAGGCGAGGGCAGATTGGGCCAGGAGGGAGAAAGCGGCCCTTCAGTCCTGGGACCCAGGATGGGGTGGGCGGGCCTGGAGCTGGCTGTCCCGAAGCAGGCTGTCCATGGCTCGTTCCCGCCCACCCGGCGGTGGCGGGGCTGGGCGTGGACCAGAGCCAGGCGTTGCCTGGACTACCGAGGGCAGCCGCGCTCTGGGCCCAGCCGAATCCCTCTATTTTTAGCCTCTCGGCTACTTCCAGATAAACTGTGTAGACAGACTCGCTGTTTGGTGAGATAACGCCCGTTCCAGGCCCTGGAGACTTCAAAGACAGCAGTGCCCAGTGGGCCTGAGAAGGGGCCTCCCAGACCCCAGGCCTCCCCACGGCTGCTCAGGAGAAGCTGGGCAGGGGTCCGGGGCAGGGGGGCCAGTGGTGGGTGCCGGCGGCCTGGCCAGTGTGGGCAGAGGGGTCCTCCTGGAGCAGAGGGGGCATGGGCAGCCAAAACCAGACAGGATAGTGGGAGAGGGGCTGCACCCAACCCAGAGAGAACGGTGGCAGAGGGCCCGCGCCCCACCCGGCCAGGACATCCCACCCATCCTCCTGAGCGGACCCCCAGCCACGTTTGGTCCAGACTCTGTGAAAACCTCCACCTCCTCCCACGAATCTGTTGCATGGGTTGTGAGTCTCCCTGCACCCAGGGCCTGTCCGGAGTGAAGGCCTAGACCAGCTGGGCATAGGGTGGGGCCGGGATGTAGGCCCGGCTCCGTACAGCCTGCTCCGATGGCCTAACTTCCCACACTGGCACAGACAGGACCTCAAGAAGTGATAGCCGCAGGCCAGGCCCCACAACCCCACCAGCCACAGCCCTCCTCCTGCCCGGCACACTCCTGAACGCGCCTTGGCACACCCCTACCCGCTGCCCAGCACACCCCTGCACGCTGGCCTGCACGCCGCCTGGTGCACCCCGTGCTCTGCCCCGGACACTGCCTGGCACACTGCTCTGCACGTTGCCCAGTGTGCCCCTGCACGCTACCCCACACGCTGCCCTGCACAGAGCCTGGTGCACCCCTGCTCACTGCCCTGCACACGCTCCTGCATGCTGCCTCAAGCACTATTTCCCACAGCCAGTACCTGGCACAAGCGGGGGGTCAGGGCCGGGGGCTGGCCGCGGAGTACACTGCTCACTCTGTGCCAGGTGGTTCTTGGCACCTCCTGGAAGGGGCTTGTGGGCACTTGTCAGAGGTCTGGCACACACAGGGCTCTGGCACCTTCTCCTATGGGGACCAGGTCCAGCTAGGTGAACCTCATCCCAGGGATAGCCTGGCACAGTGGAGGCCACGCTGAGCGTGGAGGGAGGGAGGATAGAGGAGGGAAGGAAAGACAGAGGCCCCTGTATGGGCACCAACCAAGTCTCACATGTACACTCAGGACACAGCCAGGAAAGGCGGATGCTGGTGTGTGTGGACCCCAACAGCAGTGACCCCCAGGAGCCATGCTCGGCTGCCCGCTAGAGCTGACAGTGCCAGACGCTTGCACGTACCTTGTCTTCCACCCGATTTAGGCGGGCGCCGATCGTGTTGTTGCCGCGGTCTTTGTTCTTTTCTGTGGGCAAAGCATTGACTCAGGGGCCTGTTTGCTGGCAGTGCACAAGAACACAGGCAAAGAGGTGGCTGAGAGTCCACAGGTTGGAACCTAGGTGGGCCTATTCTAAAACTGTGTGTGCAGTGAGAACTTTTGAAAGTAGGGGGGGGGTGGAGCGGGCAGGGTGTGACCCGTGGCAGCTGCAGACGTGGCACTACCCTTCCCAGCTCGATGACCTCTGAGAACCCACTGTAGGGCCACAGGGACCCCCCCCCCCACCCAGGGGATGCCCTGGGGTGCTGTGTGCTACCTGCTCCACAAATCCACTATGATTGCGCCTCCCAGGCCGCACTAGCCTCACCGTGACCCGGGGAATGCCTGCCGCCCCAGCTGTCCCTGACATGAGATGCGGTTGCCACTTGAACTTGTGCTGGGTTAGCCTAACCCCAGGGAAAAGGCCCTAACCCTGTCCTCTCCTGGCGAGGCGAGACAGCTCCAGGTCTAGAGGACATGAAAAGTGGCCTCAGAGCTGGAGAACTGGACACCAGGTCCCAGCGTCCACCTGCTGTGGGCTTCTCTCTTCTCATACACCTGAGCCCAGGGAAAGCCCCCATAATGTGCCTTTGGTCATTGGCTAGGGACCCCCAGCCCCACTCCTGGCACCCCCTCCACCCAGGAACTTGCTGGAGGTGGGGAGGAGCCAGGGAGGTGGGTGAAGAGTCCAGGACAGGGCAGGTGGGAGACGCACCTGAGACGGAGATGAACAGGGAGGGCTTCCCGACGGACTGGTCCAGCCTGCGGGGGTGGGGTGAGGAGACGGCTCAGCTGCTGGCCCACAGCAACATCCCTCACCTGGGAAGGGCCTGTGCTCCCCAGGAGTGGGGAGGGGCTCCAAGATGGGGACTGGCAGGGACTCAGGGGCAGGGTGGGGACCAGGCTGAGTGGAAATGGGGGAGGGCCGAGGTCTCCCAGAGGAGCCCAGAGGGCAGCTCCCACCCTGCAGCTGTCCTTGGGGGTATGGGAGGAAGAGAGACACTCACAGGCGTGGGTTCCCCGGCCCTGCCCCCTTTGTGCCGGTGCACCCCACTGGGTGCCTGTGTACCCGTGCCCCATGCTGCTGCCCCGTCATGACCCCCTGCCCGCCCGCCCCACACCCCTCGTACTGGAGCCCTGGCCTGTGGCCCTGGCCTCGCCCACCTTCTCTGCAGCTCCTTAATGCGAACCATGAGGTTGAGGTGGCCCTGCGAGTACTGCTCGATGACGTCTCGCACGTCGTACGGCTTCCGCGCTTGCTGCAGCGGAAAGAGGGCTGAGCCCGAGCACAGAGCGGCCGCCTCGCGGGGTCTGCGTACTCAGCCTGCCTGGCTCAGGGGCCTGGCAGCGGAACCCTCCGGGCCTCTGTCCACGCATGGTCGACGCCTCTCCTTCCAGCCACCCACCCAGTCCTCACCAGCTTGGCTGGGCTCACAGGGACCTGGCGAAAGTCTCCTCCCCCCAGGGGCTGGGTCCCCAGGGTCTGGGGACTTCTGTCCCTAGCAGACACCAGGCAGGTGGGGCCCTCACTGGTAGCCCCCACCCCCTCAAGGCCCCGGGCAGGGGCCCTGGGTCCCAGGCTGGGTGGAGCTGACCTCCTTCACCACAGGGGGCCCTGACAGGCCCTAGCTCCCTCAGAGCCTGCTGGTGAGGTTGGACGCAGCCCCAGTCCTGCCCTTGCCAGTAAGCTACTGTCCCCCACAAGGGCAAACTGGAGGCTCCCAGGAGCGATCTCCGCCCTATGACGTGCTGCAGAGCTCCGCCCCCGTCCCCTTCCCACGCAGTAATGTGGGGTTCCAATCCCCGACCCCCCGACGTGCTGCGGGGCTCCATCCTCCCCCACAAGCAGTGCCCCCCCCATCCCCAGCTCCGCCCCCTGCCCCACTCACGACAGGAGGCGTGTCACTCACTCACCTGGAACTTTCTTTTGGCCACGAAGTACTGCATGCGTCGGATGACCTTGATGGTGACCCGATGGTGCTCCCGGAGCCTGCGTGGAGAGAGGGGCTGTGAGCGGCCACCATGCTGGCAATCCTGTGCCTGGCCCTTCCCGTGCCCTCTGTCACATGGGGGCCGAGGCCCTTCAGAAACAAGGCAAAACGCAACCTTGAGGGACCAAGACCTTCAAGACTGCCTCCCAGGGCAGGGCCCAGGAGAGGCCAGGTGAGGGGCTTTGAACTCGCTGCATTGCTGCATCTGACTAAACCTTCTGCTGAGGTCCCTGTCACAGCTGGAGCAGAAGCCACAACCACACAACAACTCTTTGCAGAGTCACAGAGACGCAAAGGGCCAAGACCCAGGAGGAAGGGACCAGACCAAGGGAGCCCGACACTTGAGGCTGCCTGCCCTCGAGCGTCTGTCCCTTCACCGTGTGGGGAATAGAGGCTGAATAGGAACACCAGGTCCAGGACTCGGGGACAAGAGCCTGGCGCAAAGGAAACCACAGAGAAGGGAACTCTTCCCGTGCGGTCTGTCCTGGGGGCATCATTCCCAAGCTGCATCAGTGTGGGGTGGAGCTAAGAGGGGCAGTGGGGTTGAGTGGCAGAATCCTCGCCTTCCATGTGGGACCTGGGTTCAGGTCCCAGACAGAGCACGGCATGTACAGCCAGCACCTGTCTGTCAGTGGAGGCCTGCGTGCTGTCAGGATGCTCAGCAGGTTCCAGCAGAGCTTCAGACTGAGACAGACTAGGAAGACAGGCCGGTGACCGACTTCGGAAAATCAGCCCGTGAGGCCCCAATGATCCCAACAGCCCAGCCCGTAACCAGTGGTAGAGATGGCGGAGGAACAAGCAGCGTTTCTCTCCATGGTACGTGGAGTCACCGTGAGTCAGGAGCCAACGGAATGGTAACTCACAAGAGAAGAAGAACTAAGGAGAGACTTCAGTGGGCTTATGTCACTGGAGGGACAAGAATTGGGGGTCATGACCAACCAAGGAGGAGGAGCTGTGGTGGACACCTCACCCCTGAAGCTGAGACCTGCAAACCCTGAACTATGTCACGCTCCAAATGGGGCATGGTGCCCTCCTTACCCACCTACCCTGCAGAAGAAAATGAGATCATCGGGAAGGGGAGAGCATCCTTGAGTCTCTGCATTCCTCACGCAGAGAAGACTGAAAATCAGGGGAAAAAACAGACCATAGAAACAGGCCTAAGAGTGTGTGTTCTGCATTAAGCTGTGTCCCCTCCTCCCCCAATACATGTTGGAACCCTAATCCCTGTACCTGTGATGGGAGCTCTGGTGGCGCAGTGCCTAAGGCATCTGACTGTTAACCAGAAACCTAGCGGTTCAGACCCACCAGCCACTCCTCGGAAGGTTGGGTGGTCTACTTCCACAGTGATACTGCCTCGGAAACCCAAGACGAGGTCGCTACGAATCGGAGACGACTGGACAGCAGTGAGTGAGTGCCTGTGATGTAATCGAATGTGATGTAACGTAATCAGTTGAGGTCACGCCAAGGTAGGGTGGGTCAAGCCACAGGACCTCGTCACTCTGGAGTCCCAGAAAGAACAGCACAGACAGAGATACATGCACACGGCGGGGTGTCGGGGTGTGGGGGTGTGGGGCCGAGATCATGAGAGAATCACAGAACTGGGGCACCTGGGTCCACAGACCAGGAGGGAACCGACACGGCCAGGACAGTGATTGATGGATTTCATTTTTTAAGTTCTAGATTATTTATGTTTGCAGTTTTAATTTGACTTTATTTTTTTTCCTATTATTAATACATATATGTATTTTTTTATTGTGCTTTGGGTACACATCTGCAAATCAGATTTGTTTTACATTCAACAGTTCATGCACATTTGATTTCATGGCCCCAATTACCATCCCCAACCATAAAAACTCTCCTCTCCTCTCCCCCCTGTGAGTACCCCCTCCCTGTGCCCTTCTTATCTATACATTCCTGTCTGTCCAGCTTTCCCTCTATGTGAATGCTGCCCCTCTGATGTCTCCTGGCTGGTTGCGCTACGGGGTGCATCACCCTGGGGTAGCTTCTGCATGTAGGTCTTTCTACTGTTGGGCTGAGAGCTAATCCACAGAAGAGAGTCCATTTCTAGGCCCAAAGGGTAACCTGGGGCCACAATCTTAGGGGTTCCAGAAGACTCTATCCAATGAATAATTCTGGTCATTTTTGTGTTTTGAATTTAGTTTCATATTTTTCCTCCCACTCTATCCAGGATCTCCAATTTTTATCCTGTTCCCAGTGGTTGGCATTGGTAGCCAGGCACTATCTAGTTCTTCTGGTCTTGGGGAAGTGAAGGCTGAGGTCCTCGTGGTCCATCTTATCCTTGGTCTAATTGTTTCCAGATGACTTTGATTTTCTTCACTCTTCTTAGCTCCAGAGGAGAGGAGACCAATAGACGGCTGCTCGACAGCTTCTAAGACCCCAGTCACTACTCATCAAAATAGGATGTTGAATGAGGTGTCTGTGACTGTGTTGTGCCAATTGAGTGTGATGTCCTTCCAGTCTATGGTCCTGAGCCTGCAGACCCAGTGATTCTCTCTTTCAAGGTGTGTGGTTGTCTCTGAGAACCTGCTCCAACCTTAGCCTCTGTTGCTTCTGTCATGTATGTGGCTAATTTTGTAGCACAAGTGCATATGTAAGACTATCTTCAGCCAAATCTATCCTTAGTCTTGGGTATATTCCTGTTCACCGATCCCCACCTGCTCTTCTCATTGTCTATGCATCTACCCATTGCCCAATGTTTGGTGCCAGTGGTAATGCAGTAAGTATTGTGCATGAATAGTATTTGCCTCTGTTGTCTGTATCTTTTGTGCACATTTGTGTCCTCTCTTTCCCCAATGTCACCATGCTGGTCATAGACTCTTTCCATACTACACTTCCCCTCATCCAAATCAACGTGACCCCCAACTAGTACAAAATTTTCCCTCTCCTTTCCCCCACCTCCTCCACCCCCAGTAACCAATAAAGTGAATTTCCTTCCCTGAGTAAACCTTTCCTGAGTTTTTACAATAATGGGCTCATACAATATTTGTCTTTCTGTGATTGACTTATGTCACTCAGCATAATGGCCTCCAGGCTCATCGCATTGTGAGATGCGCCGTGTATTCTTCATTACTCTGTAATGTAGCATAGTATTCCAGTGTATGAATGTATCATAGTTTGGTTATCGATTCATCTGTTGATGGGCGTTCAGGTTGTTTCTATCCTTTTGCTATAGTGAATTGTGCTGCAACGAACATGGCTGTGTGTATGTTTGTTCGTGTCCTGTCTCTCACTTCTTTAGGGTATATTCCTGGTAATGGAATTGCTGGATCAAATGGTATCTCTATTTTCAGGAAACACCACACCATTTTCCACAGTTGTTGTATCATTTTACATTCCCACGGCGCCGTATGAGAGTCCCAATCTCTCCACATCCTCAGCAGCACTTGTTATTTTCTGTCTTGTTGAATTCTGCTGTCTGTGCTGGGCCAGATGGTATCTCACTGTTGTTTTGATTTGCATTTCTCTGATGGCTGATGACCGTGAGCATCTCCTGACGTGTTTGTTGGCCGCCTCTATAGCTTCTTTAGTGAAGTGTATGTTCACGGGACATTGTTTCAAACGTTTTGCCCCCAGAACTCTGTCTCAAGAAGTTAGAAAAACAGTAGATTAAACCCCAAGAAGGTCAACAGGATGAGACAAGGAAGATGAGAGCTTAACTCAATGAAATGAAAACCACACATCCAGCAGGTAAAGTCAACGAAGCCAAAATTGAGTTCTCTGAAGAGACTAATAAAATTGATAAACTTTTAGTAAGATTGGGGGGATGGGGATAGACAAAGGGAGGGAAGATGAGGAAGGCACAAACGCCCAAGGCCAGGAATTAAAACCAGAACGTCACTACTGCTCGTAGAGGCATTAACACCTTGACATAGATCCCACCACAATTTAGATACCAACAGACCCATTCCTTAAAAACACAATGCATGAAAACTGACACAAGAAGAAATGGAAACCATGAATGGCCTGACACTTATTTACTACATTTGGAATTTTAAAGAACTTCCACCAAGAAAATGCTAAGCCTAGATGGTTTTTATCAGAAAATGCTTACAAACATTGGAGAAAGCAGTAACACCAATTTCATACAAATCCTTTTAAAAACTAAGAAGGGGGAACACTTCTCAACCCATTTTAAGAGGCAGCATAACCCTGACACCAAAACTTGACAAAGGATATTTCATAACAGGATAATTACAGGCTCACGTCTGCAATGCACAGAGTTCCACATACCCTCAACAGAATGCCAGCAGATTGGACCCACTGTTATTTCTGAAGACTTATGGTCAAGTGTAGTTTAATCTAGTTATGCAAGATTAGTTTAACATTTGAAAATCAATGAACAAAGTTCACCACATCAACAGAATAAGTAAACAGACATGTAATCAATTCAAAAGACACGGAAAACCATTCGATAAGATCCAAGACCCACTCACAATCAAAAACACAACTCTTAGTAAACTGGAAGGAAGCTCTGTCACATACACACAAAAAGCAGCAACCCAAAGCAAACGTCACACTCACGGGTGAAATGTCACACTGGTTCTGAGACAGGGAACAAGGCAAGCATGTTAGCTGTCACCATTTCTGTTAAGCAATGCACTGAAAGTCCTAGGGAATGCATTAAGAAGTGAATTCACCAAGAACACTGGATTTACAGACAACATATAAAAAATCCATTGAATTTTATAGACTACAAACTAGGGTGTGTGCTACCTGCTCCACAAATCCATTATGATTCCACCTCCCTTCCTAGTCCCTCTCAGTCTGGAAGCTGACACCTGTTCCGCAACCGAGCAACACACAGCCTCCACAGACACGCGGGTGGGGCCCCTAGAACCTGGGTCTCCTCCGTGAAGGTGAGCACTCTCCCACCGAGCCACCCCCCCCCCGCCCGGAAGGTGTTAATTCTCCCCAGATTGCAGTATAGATCACATGTGATTCAAATCAATATCTGAGACGGTTTGGAACCTGACAAGCTGATACCAAGATGTTCATGAGAATGCAAAGGGCCGAGACCAGCCAAGACAATTCTGAAGAACAACTCACACTACCAGGATTGGAGACTCACAGAGCTTCAGTGATGGGAACAGTAGCAGACAGGTGGATGAACAGACCAACAGGACAGCCCAGAAAGTCCAGAAATATAAACCCATGAGGTGACCACCTGATTTCTAACAAAGCGCTGCTTCCCCCAGTGGGGAAAAGAACGCTTTTTTCATTAAAGGCATCAGAACAACCAAATGTCCACATGAGAAATAGGAACCACGATTCTGTGAGTCAGAGTTGACTCCACGGCAACAGTGATGACAATCCCTGCTTCATGCCACTGCCCCAGATCCATCCCCATTGGACCACAGGCCTGCATGGGAAGGCGGGACATAGGAGAACCTCTTCCTGACCTTCGCATGGGGGCTGTGCAAAAGGCACAGCCAGAAAGAAAAGACACCCACGTGGCTTTCCTGAAGATTAAAAAAAAAAATCAGATTCTGGAGCAGTTAACTGCTTGCTTCACAGAAGAGGGTATGCAAACAGCCAACAAGCACGTGACATGATGTTGTTGTTGTTGTTGTTAAGTGCCGTCGAGTCGTTTCCGACTCATAGTGACCCCATGCACAGCAGAATGAAACACTGCCCGATCCCGCGCCAGCCCCACAATCCCTGCTATACTTGAGCCCATCATCGCAGCCACCGTATCAATCCATCTCGTTGAAGGCCTCCCCCTCTTTCGTCAACCCTCCACCCTACCAAGCATGACATCCTTCTCCAGGGAACGGTTCCCTTCTTACAACATGGCCAAAATAGGTGAAACGAAGTCTGGTCATTCTTGCTTCCAAGGAGCATTCTGGCTGCACTTCCTCCAGGACAGATCTGTTAGTTCTTTTAGCAGTCCGTGGTACTTTCAGCATTCGTCGCCAGCACCACAACTCAAAAGCATCAACTCTTCTTTGGTCTTCCTTATTCGTTGTCCAGCTCACACATGCATACGAGGCGATTGGAAATATCATGGCTTGTGTCAGGCACACCTTAGTTCTCAAGGAGATATCCTTGCTCCTCAGCACTTGAAACAGTTCCTGCGCAGTTGACTTTCCCAATGCTACACGTCGTCTAATGTCCTGACTGCTGCTTCCATTGGCATCGATTGTAGAACCAAGCAATGTGAATTCTTTGACAAACTCAATCTTCTCTCCATTTATTGTGATGCTGCTCATTGGTCCAGTTGTGAGGATTTTTGTTTTCTTTATATTGAGACATAATCCATACTGCAGACTGTATTCTTCAACCTTCATCAGTAGGTGCCATAAGTCATCCTCACTTTCAGCAAGCAAAGTTGTATCATCTGCATATCTCAGGTTGTTAATGATTCTTCCTCTGATCCTGATAGCACGTTTTTCTTCATATAGTCCAGCTTCTCGGATTATTTGCTCAGCATATAGATTGAATAAGTGTGGAGAAAGAATACAACCCTGACGCACTCCCTTCTTGATTTTAAATCATGTAGTGTCCCCTTGTTCTGTTCAAACGACAGCCTCCTGGTCAAGGTACAGATTCCTCATGAGTACAATCAAGTGCTCGGGAATTCCCATTCTTCTCAATGTGTGTCCCACACCTTGTGACCCAACAGTTCCACTTCTAGATCTATGCCCCAGAAAAATGAATGCAGATGTCCACCAAAAGTCATGGATAAGATTGTTTATAGCATCTTTATGTGTAAGAAATAAAACCTAAAACATCACAGATGTCCAGTAAAAGGAGCATGGATGAGCAAATAGTAATACATTCATACAATGGAATATTATTCAGCTACAAAAAAGAACAAGCCACTGTGACATACAATGGAATATTACGCAGCCACAAAAAAGAACAAGCTGGTGTTGATGCATACAATGGAATATTATGCAGTCATGAAAAAGAACAAGCTGATGATACGTGTAGTAACATGGATGAATCTCAGAAATGTCATGTTGAGTGAAAGAAGCCAGTGACAACTGCATACACGATGTATGGTTCCATATAGTTTTCAAGAACAGGCAAAGCTCCACTACAGTGAGGGAACTCAGAACAATGGCTTCCTCTGGGGGAGGCCTGAGTGGGAGGGGCCACAGGGAACTTCTGGGGGGTGCAAATGTTCTACACCTTGATACAGAGGCTCTCGGCCACACAGGTGAAGATATGTGGCTCTGTAGGTTTCAGATTTGTGTAAGTGACAGTAAGTAAACCACACCACAATGTGAAGAGCCTCCCAGGTGAGCACGTTGACAGGACCTAGGGAGCGGTACACTCCACAGGGGCTGACTGGGCTGCTGTGGTGCATGGACCATTTGAGATGTTCTCCGTGTGGAACAAGACCCTTGGCTACGAAGGAAGGGCCAATGCAGAAGGCCCTGGGGACTGCTGACCCTTATCTCCTTCTCCCAGAGCAGGGCCCCTCAGGCCTGGGGACCCCTGAGCGACTCTGTGCACATAAGCTCACCCTCTCCCCCAACTGCTCCCGTACGCACCCCTATGCTATCACTCGCATGCTGGGCACATGACCAAGGCCACCTGTGACACTGACCCCAGCACTGGGCCATCAGCCACATGTTCAGGCACTGCTTGACTTCACCAGACTCATGGGATGTGACCTCTCTCCCCTAGTCCTGTACTTCTCAGCTAGCCTGGAGAAGGCTGAGGGAAGGGGTGGACATATGGTGACTGTCTAGGCACAAGTCACCAGGGAAGGACCCTTTTGTCCCCCACGGGGCTCCAGCTGGGAGATGGGTCCCCATGAACGGCAGGCTGGGTGGCTCTCAGTGCTTTGGGTCCCCTGAGTACCTCTGTGACTCAGGGCAGGAGATGACATGACCCCAGGTGAAAGCTCACATACACCTGTAGACACACATTAGTACGTGCACACAGGTGAGCAGTCACACCAACCAGCCGTCCAGCCCAGCTGTGGTGGCTGCCATTCCTACTGGAAGGTTCCAGGGCCATGGAGGCCCTGAGCCCTCAGAGCCCTGCAGGGAGACCCGGATGAGGCAGAAGCATGTCTCCGGAGGCAGCTCAGAGCAGAAAGAGCCTTTTCCAGGCACAGTCCAGGCGTGGGCTTTTCCCTCCTGCCGCCCTGACTGACATCGCCCCTTGCTCCACAACCTGCAGAGCACCACCTGCGACCGACGCCCCTACAGACACAGACACACACACACACACACAACCTGCACAGCACCACCTGTGACTGACACCTCTACACACACACACACAACCTGCAGAGCACCACCTGCGACCGACGCCCCTACAGACACAGACACAGACACACACACACAACCTGCACAGCACCACCTGTGACTGACACCCCTACACACACACACACAACCTGCAGAGCACCACCTGTGACCGACGCCCCTACACACACACAGACACACACACACAACCTGCAGAGCACTGGGCCAGGTGCAGGGACAGACCAGATGGCCACCTCTCTTCAGGTCTCTCTTCAGCTGCAAGTGAGCTTCCTGGGGGTGCAGGTCTTGGGACTAAGCGGTAACTACAGGAGGGAGTGGGGAGCTGTCGAACCCGCAGGGGCAGCTGTTGTTTTGTCAAACAGGATTTGGCCCAGATACACACTGCCTGGTCCAAGCATCCCAGCCCACCCCAGCTCATAGTGTAGGCCAAGGTGAGGGCGTGCCTGCTGGTCCCAGTCTCTGCCTGGGTCATCGTGGGAGATGCCCATGGCAAAGCAGGAGTGAATCCAGGGGCAGGCAGACACCCCTGCAAACCGGAGTCCAAGTGCTGACACAGCAGAAGTTAAACCTGGACGAACGGGGGTGGGGGAGGCAGCATACACGGGGCACCCCTGCCCGAGCACACACTCCCATACACTCACACAGCACTGCACGCACACATGCACACAAGCCCCCACCCACACACTCCCACATAAACACAACAGTGCATGTATGCACACCCATGCCCTTGTGCATACACACTACCATATATACACAGTACATGATCCTGTGTGCACAGCAGTGCGTGTGTACACACTCACACATGCCCCTTAGCACAGTCACTCCCATGTACACACACAGCAGAGCACACTCGCATGTGCACACACTCCCATACCCACACACACCAGTCAATGTTCCGAAGAGCACACGTTCTCATATACACATCAGTGGCCATGTACACATGTGTACATGTCCTTATGCATTCACAGCACTGTGTGTTCCCATGTGCACACACTCCTGTATATGCACACGGTGGTGCATGCTCCCATGAGCACACACTCCCATATACACACCAATGGCCATGTACACAGGCATACATGTCCTTATGCATACACTCACATACACAGCAGTGCACACTCCTGTGCACGTACTCTCACACATACACACCAGAACACTTGTATATATGCACATGTTCATATTCACAGATACACTCACACACACACACACACCTGGGCTTGGGGACCGAGTCTGCAGTGAGGGGGGAGTGTCACATGAATAGGAGGGGACTTCACCCTGGCCTTTCACAGTCCACCCCAACCACAGCATGGCCCCCCAACCATAGCACAGGCCCCCAACTACAGCACAGCCCCCCGACCACAGCACAAGGCCCCTGACCACAGCACAGCCCCAGGCCACAGAATGCCCTCTGGCCACAGTGTGACCCTCGTCCACAGCACAGCTGTCTGACCACAGTACAGCCCTCTGACCACAGTGTGGCCCCTGGCCACAGCACAGCCTCCCGACCACAGCACGGCCTGGGAGTGTGGCCATGATGCTGAGGCTGAACCATCTTGTGTGGGGCCCCTGGATCCCATCTTGCCCAAGGGAGGACCCTGCCCAGTGACCACTCTGGAGGCCTCTAGAAGGCCCTGCCGCCTTCCATCTGCCTGCCTGGCTGATGGACAAGAAGGGCTTGGGTGCCAGAGCTTGTCTCCGGCTCTGCACAGGCCGTGGGGTGACTGGCCACCTTGGACAGGGACTCTGCTCAGGTGACAGCCCTTCCCACCTGGCGTCGTTGCCTGGTCTGAGGACAGTGGCAGCTTGTGTGCAGGGGCTGTGCTTGGCCCCCACACGGGGCTCCACGTGGAAGGGTGTTGAGCAGAAGGCCCCAGACCACAGCACGGCCCCCAGCATGGCTCCAGCACATGGCAGGCGACTCAGTTGGCCAGTAGGCCCCATGCCCCAGACCCACTGGCCCTGTAGAAATGGCCCTGCCCTGGTCACCAGGAGGGCTACCTGCCCGGCCAGACCACCCTGTGAGCCTCTGGTGCCGTCACCTGCCCAAGGGGATGGGCTCGCCTGCCCCACCTGTGCTGCCCACTCTGCAGCAGCAGCCTGGGGCTTGGCCATGGGGTGCTGGCCACTCAGGGGCCGGCCTCCAGCCTTCAAGCTACAGGTGAGCCTCACTTACTTGCACACTCACCCCCCTCCACTCACTTGAGCACACATAAGGGCACACTGCACACACAAGGGCACACACGTATGCATGCAAAGAACTGTGTGTACATGTGCACGCAGGGCACACTGTACATGTGGAGACACATATGTACCCACACAAGAACATGTAATCACACAGGCTTGTTTGCTAACACACAGACCCTCCCAGAGCCATGTGTGCCCTCATGGGCACGCCCAGCCCACAAGTGCTCACGCACGGCACTGTGTTCACACACAGGCCTGCAGGTCAACAGCCTTGGCTCAGATCCCAGCCGTGACTTCCCAGGTGTGTGATGCTGGCATCTGGCCAACCCTCCCTGCATCTCAGCTTCCTCACCTGTTAAAGGGGCTATCAAGAGTAGTGACCTTCAACCTCTCAGACGGGCATCTGTGCAGGAGATCCTGGATGGTGTGGGAGAACAACGTGGAGCAAAAGTCAGCCTATGTGACCATGAGACCAGAAGAACTAGATGGTGCCCAGCCACCACTGTCAACCTCTCAGGGGGATCTGTGTGGGAGATCCTGGATAGAGAGGGAGAACAACATGGAGCAAAAGTCAGCCTACATGACTATGAGACCAGAAGAACTGGATGGTGCCCAGCCACCACTGTCAAACTCTCAGGGGGATCTGTGTGGGAGATCCTGGATAGAGAGGGAGAACAACGTGGAGCAAAAGTCAGCCTACATGACTATGAGACCAGAAGAACTAGATGGTGCCCAGCCACCACTGTCAACCTCTCAGAGGGGGATCTGTGCGGGAGATCCTGGATAGAGAGGGAGAACAATGCGGAACAAAACTCCAAATCACAAAGAGAAAAAAGGACCAGGTTTGCCAGTCTGGTAGAGCCTGGTGGAACCACTGAGACTATGGCCCCTAGCTGCCCTTCAGGTCTGGAATTGAACCCACTCCTGTGGCTTCCAGCCAAACAAAGTACAGGCATATGAGCAGAACATTTACCTGAGGTAGATACATTCCTTGGAGAGATCAATCATGGGAGAATAGAAGGGCTGCTTATGCATGGGGAGATAGCTCAGGGCACAGGAGTGCATGGAGGGATGGACACAGGGAAGAGGTAACTATGGGAAGGAAGTGGGAGGGGAGCTGCTGCACTGTGGGAGATGACAGTCAATGTCATGAGCCAAAGTATATGCGAAATGCTGTATGGAAAGTGAATTTTCTCTGTAAACTTCCACCCAAATCACAATAGAATTAAAAAAAAAAAAAAAAAAGAGTAGTGACCTCCTAGGCTACAGGGAGGGGATGCACGTGCACACACGCACATGCCCACCCTGTGTAGATGGTGTCTGCACGTGCACACACACATGCAAACACATGCCCATCCCATGTAGACAGTGTCTGCACGTGCACACACGCACACCCCGTGTAGATGGTGTCTGTATGTGTACACATGCACACACACCCTATGTAGATGGTGTCTGTACATGCACACACACGCACACCCCATGTAGATGGTATCTGTATGTGTACACATGCACACACACCCCATGTAGATGGTGTCTGTATGTGTACACACGCACGCTCACCCTGTGTAGACAGTGTCTGCACACTGCAGTGCCACACATTCTTGTCTCTTGCTGTGCTCAGACAGTCACACACACTCTGTACACACAAGTAGGATGGGTTGGACTTGTCCCCCAGAGAGGAATGCTCAGGTCTGAGCCTTTAGTCCCTGAGAATGCACACTGTTTGGCAAGGGGAATCTTAGAAGATGCTAAGTTACAGGACATCCTTCTGGGCTCGAGTAAGACCAGCATCCTCAGAGAAGAGGACAGACACAGACAAGCCCAGTGGAGGTGCCTGGCTTCCAGAGCTGGAGAGACGCCGGGTGTGGTGCTGGGCAGGCGGCCGTTCAGAATGTGGGTCCGAAGCAAGGAGCGATGAGCAGCAATGGCTTATGACCTGCCCACAGCCACACTGAGTGACCGTGGCCACCGCAGTGCCCGGCCGGCCCCGCCCCACAGCCTTCTTACACACAGGCACTTATACTTCACTCCAGGGACAATCTGAGAGGCGTTTGAGGAGGTAGCAAGCAAGCCGTCATTTCCCCTGTAACGCAGCGGACACGAGCGTTGGGTTTGGCAAAGGTGCCTGACAGACAGGTAAGGGGTTTGCCAGATGAGGGGAAGGTGGGGCCAAGTGTGGCCAAGGCCCTGGGGAGATGCGGGGTGAGGGCGGGGGGCTGGGAGATGGCGAAAAGCCCCCCGGCCCCTAGGTGCCTGGGTGTTTTATTCTTTGCAACGCAGGGTCATTTTGCATGCAGCCCCTCAGTCCCACCTCTGTGAGCAGGTTCTGAATTCCGGCCCCAAGCCTGGCTCTGAAACTAGCTGCCGGCGTTTCCGGCCTGTTGTCTGACCTACGACTTCAGTAATCACCAGCCCCCAGGAGAGCGTGAGCTGGTTCCTTAAAGTCACCCACTCTGTCACTCATGCACGTATGTGTGTATGTCACACATGCACATGTGTGTATCATGCATGCACACATGTATGCCATGTGTATGTATGTGCGTCTTGCACAGGAATCCCTGAGTGGCTCAGACAGTTAAGTGCTCACCTACGACCCAAAAGGCTGGTGGCTTGAGCCTGTCCTGAGATGTCTTGGAAGACAGCCCCGACGACTTGCATCCGAGAGGTCCCAGCCTCGAAACACCGGTGGAGCCGGCTGAGCCAGAACTGAGTCAGTGTCAGCGCACAGCAGCGCGGGCCTTCCTGGTCTCTGGGGAGCCCTGACCTGCACCCCTAGCTGCCCTGCCCTGGGCCTGGCTCAGGGGGTTCCTCCCTCCCAGACTCTGATCCTGAGCCTCATGCTGTCCTGAGCACAGACCGCCTCCCTCCACGGCCCTTCCCTGCTTGCCCACTTCCCTGCCACGCCGGGGGATGCCATGGCTGGAGGACATCTCCAGGTCCTGCCCACCCCAGCCACGGGGTGGCCACCACTGGGGACTTCCCAGCACCGAACACCCCCCAGGCCTGGCCCAGGCTCTCTCTGAACGTGAACCCGAGGGTTGCAAGAGGCAAAATGCGGAAACCCCAGGACAGTGAGAAATGGCCCGGGTTCCAGAAAGGCCCCTCCATACCACTAACCCTGGTGAGACCTGGGAAGGGCTTGGTGACCAGGCTGCTTACAGGCAGCCGGTGTCTGGCTGGCAAGGTGGACACTCACCACACGTCTGATGACAGTTTAAGGGAACACTGTGCAGGTCTGTGAAGGTACCAGCTGGAGGAAGTGGTGGGAAATAGAGCTGAGGAGGGTGGGCATGTGACAAGGGAGGGAGACGGTGGTGCAGGCAGACAGTGTGGCCTCAGTCTGGGGAGGGGAGATGGACAGGCCGGTGTGAATGTCCGGCTGGGGTGGCCGGGTGAGGACAGAGGGACCGACGGGTTCCTTAAAATCACTCACTCTGTCCCTCATGCATGCACACGTGTATGCCATGCATGCACATGTGTACATGATGCACGAACATGTGTGTGCCGTGCATGTGTATGTCACACGTGTACGTATGTGCGTATCGCATATGAATCCCTGAGTAGCTCCGACAGTTAAGTGCTTCTCAGATGCAGGGCTGCCTTCCGAGGCACCCAGGGTAGGCCTGACCAGCAGCCTCTGGGGCAGTAAGGAGGGAAGGGGCAGTGCTGCCCCCGGAGCCAAGCAGAAAGGGGCAGCGTGCAACTGCAGTCACGCGGCGGAATCGATGCCGACACCACGGTGGTCAGCAGTGGCCGTGCTGGGTGCCGGGCGCAATGTGCCGGCTGTGTTATTTCACCCTCACGCTGACCCGGTGGGCGAGAGAACACCCAGCCTCCAGGTGAAGTGGCACCTGCCTGTGGAAGCTGTTTTCTGGGTTTGTGGAGGCGACTGTCTCAGACCTGCTCTCGCCCCCCGTCCTGGGCACCTGCACACAGGTGTACCGCACACAGCAGCTTTTTATAGAAACTACTGGAGCTCTGGTGGCGCAGTGCCTAAGGCGTCTGACTGCTCACCAGAAGGCTGGCGGTTCAAACCCACCAGCCACTCCTCAGAAGGAAGGGTGGGCAATGTTCTTCCGTGGTGATACTGCCTCGGAAACCCAAGGAGGGGTCGCTGTGAGTCGGGTCCGATTTCACAGCAGTGAGGTAGTTAGTTAGTTAGTAGCTCCCCCTGTCCGCACCCCCCCGTCTGTCAGTGTGTTGTAGGGCGATGGCCCCACTTCCGGAGGGCTCTGAGGGGCCCAGTGCTGTTGGAGGGGCGGCAGCCCGTGAGCGGGCTTCACTGGAAGTACAGGGGCACACGCAGAGCACGCAAGAGGCCCAGTTTGTGGGAGGGGCCGAGCCTAGCTGCGACCCTGAACCTGGGTCTGGGGACCTGTGTCCTGGTCCTCCACCTCCGCCCTCCGATGACACCAGGACTCCAGCGCTGTGTCCCTTGACTCCAGACCAGATGCCGGGGAACAGGATTTCTGGGTGTGGGTACTGCTGCCACTTTGCATATGCAGCTCAGTGCCCCTTTCCCTTGGCCATAGAGTCCCTGTCCCCTAACCCAGACCTCCCCAAAGGCTGGCGTCCACTTCCTCTCTGGAAGGGCAGTGGCAGGAGATGGGGGCTTGAACGGGGACTTGAAAGAACCCCTGGCAATTCCTACACTGGGCCTCTGTGGCTTCCAAACCTCCTTGGCCTTTGGGGGCCCCAGGACCTAGGGGCCCAGAAGGACAAGCGCGTAGCTGAGGTTCGCATGATTTCATCACGAGATGTGACCTGGGGGGGGGCTCACTGCGCAGGAGAGCCACCACCGCGGTGGCCGCCTCGGGGTTCGCGGCTGCGTCCTCATGCCCCCCGGGATGGGGTGCCCCAAATTGGGCGGATGGCCTAGAAGTCTGTGGGGCCCTCTGCGGCCTTACTGGAAGGCCTGAGTGACAAAGAGATTCATCTTTGTCCCGGCTTTGTGGGGGCAGGGCTGGATGGTCCCCAACAGAGGGAAGGAGCAGGCGAGACTGGGGTATGAGTCAGACGCAGGGGGGACCCCATTCAAACCCTGGGGAGCCCACCAGGATGCTTGCTGCAGGCTGTTGGCCCTCATTAAGTTAATGGAACTGACGAGCTGGCCTGCTTCCAGTGGGCGGGGAAAGCAGGTGAGAAGTGCTCTTCTGCGAAGGAGCCCGAGACCCCATTTGCCAGTGGCCCCCAGAAACCAGGCCATCAGTGACGGCTGTGTCAAGCTGACCACGGGGACCTTGTGGATTAAAACAAGGGAAAGAAACCCCTCCCCCTAAGGAAGAACAGCACAGGCTTCTCGCTGATTTCCAGCTAGGAGTGATCTGTGTACATTTCCTTTCCAAATCTTGCTAATTACAGACCCACTCTGGGCCCCAGGCGAGGCCGGTGAGGCCACTTGGGACACCAGGCAGGCAAGGAAACACGTGGATGTAAACCCGCGGAATGCCGTGCAGACGCGAGGGGCGGTGGCTGGAGATATGGGGAGGAAGTTTCCGCGAGGCTTCCTGGGCCCACAGCCCAGTGCGGTCAGGACAGGCCTCAGCAGAGGGGCAGCTGAAGACATCCCTGTCCTGTGCCCTGGGACCCTTACTCCCTGCTCTCAGATGTAGGGTGAGAATCAAGTCACCTCCCACGGGCTCCCTCCTGTCACTGAGGAGTGGGTCTCTGTGACAGGGAGTGGACAGTGCGATTCTAGCAAAGCCCGTCCTGAGGCAGTTTGGTAACTGTCCTGCAGCCTGGCATCCCGCAGGGACTCTCTACCCTGTCAGGCCGCTCACTTGCTCGAAAGCCACGTTGCTACCTCCCAGGACTCTGGTCCAAGGACCCTGTCCTTCTGCAGAGTCCCACCCCTGGTCCTCTTGGCACTGACCCGCACCCTGCCCTCAGGTGGGATTCCCATGGCTCTGCCTGCCCCACCTGTAAGAGCCAGCCCTGCCAAGGGGGTGCCTTCTGGCCCTCCTGTCCTTGTCTTCGCTGCCTTCCCCACGTGGTCATCGACACACTTCCTGAGCCCTACTGTGCGCCCAGCCCTCCATCCCCCTTTGCCCTGACCCCTTTTTAATGAACTATTTTTTTTTACAAGTTTTAGGTTTATAAGAAGATTGTGCAGAAAGTACAGAGTCCCTTCATCCCCGTGCCTAGCCCAGTCCCCCCAGGAGCATCACAGTGGCTTTGTTAGAGAGGATGAGGCAATATGATGCACTGTCATTAACTCCAGCCCACAACTTACACGGAGGTCCCTCTCTGTGCTGTCAGTCCTGTTGCCTTTGACAAAAGCATCATGTAACATGTCACCCCTACAATGCCCGGCAGGACCATTACACTGCCCTAAAAATGCTCCACACTCCACGCGTCCACCTACTCTACACCTTGAAACACGTTTCCATTCTTCCAGGCATCAGCAGCAACCTCATGCTTTTATCCCCATTGTGTGGACGAGGCGGCTGAGGTCCAGAGAGGCTGAGCAACTTACCCAGCATCACACAGCTCTTGAGAGGCAGAGACGGCCTGCCCCCCGACTGCCCGCTCCTGATCCAGACTACTTGTCTGTTCTCTCAACCCAGGCAGAGCACTGCGAGCCCTTCCAGGGCCCTGCACACCCCCAGGGGCTCCTTGCAGCGTTCACCTTTCCCTCCCTCCCCCAAGGAGACAAGATGTCAATCAACCGGTCACTGAGGGCAGTGAAGCAAACTGAGTCCCATTAATGTAATGAACGTCCTTTGCACGGTCCCCACCGGAGAACGGCGACAAACTAGGGCTCTGCTGCCTTCCGGTGATCTCTTTCCCAGGGGTCTCTTCTCTCCCATCCAGCAGCATGTTCTAAGGCCCTGTTAATGCTTTTAAGGCAGGGTCGCTGCCAGGCTAATGAGACTTGCATTTCCACCCAGGGCCAGGCTGGGCTCCGTGTGCCCAGTGAGCACTGAGGGGACCTGCCACGGCCCTGAGGACAGCGCCCACTTTCAGAAGGGCCTGTGTGTGGACCCCATGTCTGCCTGGGGCAGGCACAGCAGCTGGCAGGGGCACTGGCTGGTGACGGGACTCCTGCCTGCCTGTCCAGCCCCCAGCCCCCTGCCTCAGCGTGCACACCGTGTCCCTGGAACTTGGAGGCACAGGCTCGTCTCCTGGGGCCCCTTCCTGAGTCTGCCCGCCCTGGGGTACACGGGGGGTCCAGGGTGACCCACATGCCGAGTCCCAGAGCCAAATACCTACAGGTCCAAAGAGGACAGCGTGAGAGGGGAAAGAGCCAGCCAGGTGACCAAGGTCACCATCAACAGTGACAGGCCATGTTGAGAACATCTCCCTTGATGGGATGAGAGTGGGAATTAACTCCTCAAACTCATGGGCCCAGTCTCACCGTGAGAAAAGCAGGTAGATCTCAAGAGATGGGAATCCTACAGAGGACCTGACTGGCCCTCCTCAAAACCATCAAGGCCACCAAAGGCAAGGAGACCCCGGGAAGGCGTCCCAGCCCAGAGGGGCCTGAGGAAACATGACAACCAACTGAGATATGGGATATCGGAAGAGAAGTAGGACAGCAGGGGAAGCCTAGGAGAGCTGGACTGAAGCATGGACATCATCACAAGGAACCCACTGATCTGGTCACACACGGTAGCGGGTTACACCGTGGCCGTGAGATCCTGGTCACTCACAGGAATGGGTTATGACATGACTGTGAGATGCTAGCTACGGGGGTGTAAGCGTACCCCATGGCCACAAGATGCTAGTCACCTAGGGGGTGTAGGTGTACCCCATGACCATGAGATGCGAGTCACCTAGGGAATGCAGGTGTACCCCACAGCCATGAGATGGAGCTACCCAGGGGATGTAAATGTACCCCACGGCCATGAGATGTCAGTCACCTATGGGGTACATGCATACCCCATGGCCGTGAGATGCAAGTCACCTAGGGAGTGCAGGTGTACCCCATGGCCATGAGATGCTAGCTGGTTACCTAGGAGACACAGGTAGACCCCACAGTGGTGAGATGCTAGCTGTTTACCTAGGAAATGCAGGTGTAACCCACGACTGTAAGATGTTAGTTACCTAGGGGTTATAGGCATAGCTCACAGCCATGAGACATTAGTCACTTAGAGGAGCCTTATCAAATATGTGGTTCCTGATGAGGGTCATATATATACATACATATACATATATGTATAAATAGACACACACATACATACATGCACACACACACACGTATACACACACATATAAGGCAACCATTGCCGTGGAGTTGGACCCAACTCATAGCGACCCCTCTTTGGGTTTCCAAGGCAGTATGTCTATGGAAGTAGATTGCCCAACCTTCTTCCAAGGAGTGGCTGGTGGGTTTGAACTGCCAGCCTTCTGGTTAGCAGTCAAATGCCTTAGGCACTATGTTATAGACATACACATACATACATACCAAAACAAAAAAAAATACACAGATACACACATATATATCCACCACTCATCTTTGTCAGTCTGTTGTCCTGTGGTGGCTTGCATTTTGCTGAGGCTGAGACTATGCCACCAGTACTTCAACTACCAATAAGGTCACCCATGGTGGATGCATTTCAGTGGAGCTTACAGACTAAGACAGATTCGGAAGAAGGAAGAGGCCATCCACTTCTCAAAGAATTGGCCAGTGAGAACCTTATGAACAGCAGTGAGACACTGTTTGATGTATTACTGGAAAACTTTATGAATAGCCCTGAAACACTGTCTGATACAGTACTGGAAGATGAGTTCCTCATCTGACTGTGGAACAGACCATCAACTGTTCATATGCAGGTTCAAGTTGAAGTTGAGGACAATTAAAACAAGTCCACGAGAGCCAAAATATGGCCTTGATTATATCCCTCCTGACTTTAGAGACCATCTGTAGAATAGATTTGATGCATTGAACACCAATGACCAGTCCCTTGGAAGGTACTCAAAACACGACCAGGGAAGAGCTGCCTCCTTAGAGTAGAGCCAACCTTAATGACGTGGATACAGTAAAGCTTTGGGGACCTCCATTTGCTGATGTGGCACGACTCAAAAATGAGAAGAAACAGCTACAAACATCCATTAATAATTGGTACATGGAATGCACAAAGTATGAATCTAGGAAAAGTGGAAGTTGTCAAAAATGAAATGGAACACATAAAGATCAATATACTAGGCATTAGTAAGCTGAAATAGACTGGGTTTGGCCATTTTGAATCAGGCAACCATATGATCTACTATTCGGGGAATGACAGATTGAAGAGGAATGGTGTGGCATTCATCGTCACAAAGGATGTTTCAAGATCTGTTCTGAAGTACAATGTTGTCAGTGATGGGATGATATCCATACACCTCCAAAGAAGACCAGTTACTACTACTATTATTCAAATTTATGTACCAACCACCAAAGCCAAAGATGAGGAAATGGAAGATTTTTACTATCTTCTGCAGTCTGAAATTGACCAAACATGCAATCAAGATGAGCTGATTATCACTGGTGATTGGAATGTAAAAGTTGGAAACAAAGAATCACCGGTAGTTGGAAAATATAGTCTTGGTGATAGAAATGACGCTGGAGATCGCATGATAGAATTCTGCAAGACCAACGACTTATTCATTGCAAATACCTTTTTCCAACAACACAAACGGTGGCTATACATGTGGACTTCACCAGATGGAGTACACAGGAATCAGGTTGACTACATCTGTGGCAAGAGGTGATGGAAAAGCTCAATATCTTTATCCAAAACCAGGCCAGGAGCTGACCGTGGAACAGACCATCAACTGTTCCTATGCAAGTTCAAGTTGAAGTTGAAGACAATTAAAGCAAGTCCATGAGAGCCAAAACATGACCTTGATTATATCCCTCCTGAATTTAGAGACCATCTGAAGAACAGATTTGATGCATTGAACACCAATGACCAAAAACCAGAGGAATTGTGGGATGACATCAAAAGCATCATCCATGAGGAAAGCAAAAAGTCATTAAAAAGACAAGAAAGGAAGACCAAAATGAGTGTCAGAAGAGAATCTGAAACTTGCCTTTGAATGGAGAGTAGTTAAAGTAAATGGAAGAAATGAAAAGATAAAAGAGCTGAACAGAAGATTTCAAAGAGCAGCTCAAGAAGACAAAGCCAATTACTATACTGAAATGTGAAAAGACCTGGAGTTAGAAAAACAAAGGGGAAGAACACGTTGGTGTTTCTCAAGCTGAAAGAACTGAGGAAACAATTGAAGCCTCGAGTTGCAATACCGAAAGGTTCTTTGGGCAAAATATTGAATGATGCAGGAAGCATCAAAAGAAGATGGAAGGAATACACAGAGTCATTGTACCAAAAAGACCTGGTCAATCTTCATCCATTTCAGGAGATGGCATATGATCAAGAGCCAGTGGTATTGAAGGAAGAAGTCGAAGCTGCACTGAAGGAATTGGTGAAAAACAAGGCTCCAGGAATTGATGGAACACCCACTGAGATGTTTCAACAAATGGATGCTGCGCTGGAGGCACTTAATCATCTCTGCCAAGAAATCTGGAAGACAGCTTCCTGGCCAACTAACTGGAAGAGATCCATATTGGTACCCATTCCAAAGAAAGATGATCCCACAGAATGCGGAAATTATCAAACAATATCATTAATATCGCACACAAGTAAAATCTTGCTGAAGATATTTAAAAAATGGTTGCACCACTATATTGACAGATAACTGCCAGAGTTGCAAGCTGGATTCAGAAGAGGATGTGGAATGAGGGATATCACTGCTGATGTCAGATGGATCTTGAGTGAAAGCAAAGAATACCAGAAAGATGTTTATTTGTGTTTTATTGACTATGCAAAAGCATTAGATTGTGTGGATCATAACAAATTATGGATAACATTAAGAACGGGAATTCCAGAGCACTTAATTGTACTCATGAGAAAGCTGTGCATAGACCAGAAGGCTGTCATTCAAACAGAACAGGAGGTTACTTCATGGTTTAAAATCAGGAAGGGAGTGTGTCAGGGCTGTATCCTTTCACCATACTTATTCAACCTGCATGCTGAACAAATAATCCAGGAAGTTGGGCTACTGGAAGAAGAACGTGGCATCAGGATTGGAGGAAGTATCATTAACAACCTGCGATATGCTGATGACACAACTTTCCTTGCTAAAAGTGAGGATGACTTAAAGCACTTACTGATGAAGATTGAAGAATACAGTCTGTAGTATGGATTACACCTCAATATAAAGAAAACAAAAGTCCTCACAACTGGACCTATAAGCAGCTTCACAATTAATAGAGAAAGGATTGAAGTTGTCAGATATTTCATATTGCTTGGTTCTACAATCAACACCCATGGAAGTAGCAGCCAAGAAATCAGACAACATATAGCACTGGGCAAATCTGCTGCAAAAGACCTCTTTCAAGTGCTTAAGAGTAAAGATGTCTCTTTGAAGACCAAAGTACGCCTAACCCAAGCCATGGCATTTTCAATTGCCTCACATGCATGTGAGAGCTGGACAGTGAATAAAGAAGACCGAAGAAGAGTCGGTGCTTTTGAGTTGTGCTGGCGAAGAATGCTGGAAGTTCTATGGACTACAGAAGAACTAACAAACCTGTCCTGGGAGAAGTGCAGCCAGAATGCTCCTTGGAGGTGAGAATGACCAGAATTCTTGTCACCTATTTTGGTCACGTTGTCAGAAGGACCATTCCCTGGAGAAGGATGTCATGCTCGGTAAAGTGGAGGGTCAACCAAAGAGGGGAAGGCCCTCAACAAGATGGATGGACACAGTGGCTGCAACGATGGGCTCAGCTACAGCAGGGATTGTGAGGCTGGTGCAGGACCAGGCAGGGTTTCGTTCTGTTGTATGTTGGGTTGCTGTGAGTCGGAGCCGACTCAACGGCACCTGACAACAACAACAACAACAACAAATACATACACACACACATACATACATACATGCACATATAGTAAATTTAACAATGAAAAGACAAAGAGCCTACTTAAAAGAGAGCGAGAGAGAGAATGAGAAAGGACCTGAATAGACAGAGGGCATCGGAATGGCCAACAAGGACTTGAAAAGATGCTCAAAGTCTTCTGCCTCTGTTGTTGTGCTAGGTGCCGTCGAGTTGGCCCTGACTCATAGCGACCCATGGACAGCAGCACGAAACCCTGCCGGGTCCTGAGTCACCCTCACAGTCCTTGCCATGCCTGAGCCCATTGCTGCAGCCACCGTGTCAGTCCATCTCGTTGAAGGCTCTCTCCTTTGTCCCTGACCCTACACTTTACCAAACATGACATCCTTCTCCAGGGACCAGTCTTTTTCAACAACATGACCCAAGTAGGTGAGATGAAGTCTGGCCATTGTCGCTTCTAAGGAGTGTCCAGCCGCACTTCCAAGACTGACGTGTTAGTTCTTCTGGCAGTCCAGATTTGCAGTACTCTCTGCCAACAGCATACTTCAAAGGGATCATTTCTTCGCTCTTCCTCATTCACTGTCCAGCTCTCACATGCATATGAGGCGATTGAAAACACCATGGCTTGGGTCCGGCACCTTGGTCTTTGAGCTGACATCTTTGCTCTTTAACTTTACTGAGGTCTTTTGTAGCAGACCTCCCTGTTGGATCAACCATCAGGAAGACACAGATCAAAACCACAAAGAGGTACCACCTCACCCCATTAGGGCAGCAGTGATCAAAGAGACAGAATAAGTGCAAAAGAAAAAAGGAGCAAAACACGGATCGGGTAATCCTGTAAAGAACCGGGGCCCTCACCCGTGGCTGAGGGGAGAGAGAAAGAGTGAAATGGCTGTGGCAAACAGACGGTTCCTCAGAAAGCTGAACACAGACTGCCCCAGACCCAGCGTCCCAACCCCAGATATGCACCCAGAAGTGGTGAAGGCAGAAAGCTGGGGTACCCTGCACAGTCACCCAAAGGGGGAAACAGCAGAAATGCCCATCAGCTGGTGACGGGTGCGCACTGTGTGGCCCATCCCCACAGCAGGCTGCTGCTCAGCCATGGAGAGCCACGGAGTCCCGGCAATGCCACCACACGGTGGACCCGGGGAACGTCTCGCAAAAGGACAAATAGTGTACGACCTCATTCACACAAAGCAAGCAAATAAGCCGCCATGGAAGATCACGAGCAGTGAGCAGGGTGGGAGGGAGGGCGGAGGGGAGGTCGCGTCGGGCAGACACGGAGCTTACGCTCCTGGTGGTGACATGATTTGGGGAAGGAGGGTGAGCACAGTCCCCCAACTTGAAGAACGATCGTCACTGAACTGTATGCATCCAAACTGCGGGCCCAGGTGTGTTTTGTTACATATGCTTCAACACAGTAAACAATAAATAAAAAACCACAGTAAACTAAATTAGAGCTGGAACGCCCCGGTCGGATCTGTGGCTGCGGGTCTGTGTGCCGGCAGGTTGTGTGGTCGTGCGTGCGTGTGTCTGGCTCACAGAAGGGGAAGCTTGCATTTCAGGCCGTGGTCCGCAGCACGTTTGCTTTCCTAGAGGGCAGCCCACCCTACTCCCCGAAGGCATCAGGTGGGCTGTGACATCAGGGAGGATTCCTGTGAGCACGGCATTCTGCGCTAAGGAGGCGCTAGGATGCCAGCTGGGGGTGTGTCAGCTCGACCCCACTGGCCCTGTGGGCGGGTGCAGAGTGCTGGGGCCCAGCTACATAGACCCAGCGGTGGGCACTGGGGGACCCAGTCCGGGGAACCTAGGTCCTTCCCCTTCCTGCTTGCTCAGGCACATGACAGTGGGCCTGGGGCTGGCATACCTCGTGCGATGGGTAAAAGCCAGAGTTACTTCCAGGCCCCAAGAGCCCTTCTCTGACCCCACGACAGATCCAAGGGGGTAGGGCTTGAAGGCCAGTCCAAAGGAGTGAGGGAGGGTAGCTGGCTGCATCTCTACCTCTTGGGGCACGAAGTCCCAGGTGGGGGATCCTGGAGCAGGCTGGGCTCAGCATGTCAGTCCTCGTGGGAGGACGAGTACCTGAGTACAGGACATGAAGTTCCAGGGGTCCTGGTATGTGGGGACGGGCAGGGTCCCACCAGCCACCCTGTCACTCTCTACCATGTTGTAGCTGTAACCCAGGTGGCCCAGTGTATGGGGATGGGCAGCGTCCTGTCACTCTCTACTATGTTGTAGCTGTAACCCAGGTGGCCTGGTATGTGGGGACCGGCAGGGTCCCACCAGCCGCCCTGTCACTTTCTACCATACAGTGGACATCACAGGTGTCCTGGGGCAAAGACTTGCTCCCTCCTGAGCAGCCTATCTGGACACTTACTAAACGTGGCTCGGGCCAGCTATCTGGACAGAAAGCGTCCCTCAGATGAGAGACCCACGTGGGGCCTGTGCACAGTGCGGGACTCTGGGCTTTAAGAAGTCGCGAGAGGGCACCCCAACGGCAGTCACCTCTGTGCAGACTCCTAACCCGAGGGGCTGCTGGCCACAGCAATGACGGGCCTGCTGGCCCTGTGGAATGCGGTGCCCTCAGGGGAGGGGACACTGCCTCTCCTCTCGGGCTTGTTTGCAAAGCTCCCGGAGCCCCAGAGGGGCCGCGCCTAGACAAACACCCGTCTTCAGCCCCGGAGAAGGCGGGTTGTTGTCAACACTGCCCTCCCCATGGTCCCCGCCTCTGGTTGATTCAGCTGCTGGAGCAGGTCACCCTAGGAAAGGCCATGTGGGCGCCGGCACAGTGGGCAGGGCGGGGGGGGGGGTCCCTCGTCCACATCCGTCTCCCCCACGTCCCTCCTGACCCACTCCGCGCCCTGAGGCCGTCCCACACGGAGGTGTGTGTGGAAGGCTAGACTAGCGGCCAAGTGGAGGTGGCACCGACAAGAGCAAAGCGAGGGGCTTACACATGCTCTAGTCCCCCTGCAGGGCTGGCGGGAAGCCACATGCTCCACCAGCGCCCTTCTGCTCCCAAGGCTCCCCCAGGCTCCACTCCAGAAAGGGGACCCCTGAGGCAGGCAGGTCTGGGGCGCAAGCCGCGGGGACACAGCCAAGGAGCCCCTGGACATGTAGGTGGCTTCACTGAGCCTGCTTGTCTCCCCAGGGACCCTGCCCCAGACCCACTGCCCTGGCCTAAGCACAGAAGACAAGTCTGCCTCAGTGATCAGTGACCTCTGGGGGGAAGCTGCCTCCCACATAGAGGGCCTCCTTGTTGCTCTGAGCCGAGTCCTGCAGGTGACCCTCTGCTTAGCAACACGTGCCCATCAGCTCCTGGCACACACCGCCTCCCCGAAGTTGGCCTGTCCCAGGGACTGAGGGTCAGTGTTGCGTCCTGGACAAAGCATGTAACTGCCTATGTCACCTAGCCTCCCTGCGCCACCCACCGCCATGACTGGGGCAGCCTGTGGACATGGTGGAGCCAGGGATGCGTGACAGGGACCACTGAGTTCCCACAAGGCCAGCAGGGTGACAGCAATGGGAACCACACCTCAAGGACAGTCTCTGGGACGGGCTGCTTGTCACTGAGGCATGGAGGCCCTGCCCTAACCTACCCAACAAAACCTAACCCTGGCTGTCGGGTCAGCTCTGACCCATGGTGCCCACACCTGTCAGAGCTGAGCTGGGCTCTACTGGGTTTCCAGTGGCTGTTACATTTCAGAAGCAGGTCACCAAAGTCCTTCCCTGGCACCTCTGGGTTCAAGTGAAGGCCCAGTCTTTCTGTCAGCAACAGACTACGTCTACCGTGTCACTACGCGGGGATGCCTGACGGACCCAGGCTGTGGACTACGTCTACCGTGTCACGCGGGGTTGCCTGACGGACACAGGCTGTGGATTACGTCTACCGTGTCACTACGCGGGGATGCCTGACGGACCCAGGCTGTGGACTACGTCTACCGTGTCACTACGCGGGGATGCCTGACGGACCCAG